>NC_088330.1:38312500-38610000 GCF_036884655.1 Musa acuminata AAA Group
CCGTATCCAATACTTCTACTCAACCTTTGTATTCACTGATCTCCATGGGAAAGCAAATCTCAGTAATTACGTAACAATGGAGGACGTGATTCATGCATGCATGTGCCAGGTGATCAACAGTACCGTGCTTACGAAGTGGCAAAGAAGGGGGACGAAGGAGCAATGGAAGAGGGAAGCGATGATGAGTGCTCCCGTGTGATTCCCGAGTAAACTTTTATACATATAAACCTCAAGAAAGGGAAAATAAATAGTTGCCTTGACAGAGACAAATAGTAATCTTTGTGATCTGTACGAGTTTGAAGGCTAGAAGAATAACATTGACTTGTTGACCCAAACACATTTGATTGACGAGGGCACATTGAGTGGTTTCTATTTGGGTTGAAGATTTGTTGATCTTGAGGTTGATTTTTCTGTCGCCTTTATGGGTGTGTGATGACTTAAGCAGAATAGTATCAGGAGAGAATTTGTTTGGTGCTGATATTGCTGTATTATATAATCTTATTTAATTAGATAAGATATATTATAGATATAATTAAATTTTAATTATAATTATCGATTAATAGAAAAAATAATAATCATATTAGGATTCCTTAGAAAATAATCTTGGTGATAAAAGATCTCCTAGTTCCTTATACTAAATCTTATGTTCTTGCAAATAAATAGATAGGAGCTTATAGAGATTCAATTCATGACTTAACGTTAAGTTATATATTGAGACATTATATATCTTCTATTTTCTCCCTTTAATCATCTTCTCTTAGTCCCTAATTTAATTTTATTATTTAAAATGGTCTTTGAAGAGAAAAAGACGGTCTAGTCTAAATTGCAGATTGATATCATTGCTTCTTTTTTATCAGACAATGATGCAGTTGTAATCAGATAAAGATTTTCTAAAGAGCATAAAAAAGTATTCAATCATAATCTTTGATCAATCATTATTGGATCTGTTTTTTATATTAATTTTTTTAGATAAGAGCATAATTATAGTTTTTATAATTACAATTAGTATTAGAGGTATATTTTGAAATGAAGTACCTTATATCATAAAAGAATATCAGATTTATTTTATATTTATATTTGTTCATTAGTATTCTTCGCTTCTGAAAAAATATTATCGATTGTATGATATTTGAAAGATTCATCTGAATTATCGATATACTTTTGCCTGTGTTTGCAGGTGGAATCACGGCAAAAAAGTAGGATGCCTGCATTTGTTTGGTGGGATACCATTGGCAGCTTATTGTGCATAGAAGCACTATTGAGGGCGGTTGCCACCATGGGCAACAGTTGCCTTGGGTGGCATTGCTCCAACCTATGATGGTAGGATTTGGCAGCAAACGGTGATGCATGCAGTGGTGGCATGGCAACGTCCACTGCGTGCGGTAGCACAGGAAGTGCTGCTACTGGCTACTGTTGATGGAAGCAGTGGCACGACAATGTGGCGATTGCCACCGTGGGCAGCGATTGCATTGGGTGGTGTTGCTACCACGTGTGGCGGTGCTCGGTCGCGATACAATGGCAGCCAAACCGAAGGTTGGGCAGTAGCCGCACAGGGCTAATGGCGTCACCGAGGGTTGGTAGATGAACTCTAGCGGGCTACGTCACGCAGCTCACGGTGGTGCTGTGTTGATGGAACGTAACGACGACTATGAGAAAAGATTTTATGGATTTTATTTTTATTCAGTAAAAGAATATTTTTACCTTTTACAAATCATATAATTTTAATCTGTGTCCTTTAATTTATTTATTTTTTAAATTTTACCCTTCAAAAACCAAATAATTTTAATATGTATCGTTAGTTCATTTTTATCAGTTGTACTCTTCAAAAAAATAATTATTTGACCTATGCCCTTACCTACAAAATTGCTATTATACCTTTATGAAATTAATTATTTCCAATTGATATCTTTGTTATAATTTTACCTTTCTGATTTGATAATATTATCTCAATAGTTATAATTCAATAATAATAAATTCTATCACAAACCCCAATGAATATTTTTATCAAAATTAATTTAAAAAATTATAAATATTTTATTTTTATCCATGTGATAGAGAACGGTAGAGAAAGTAGTGCACGAAAAGCTTCTCTATTAACTACACCACTTCTCCCCCTTAACCCATTGTCGGAGCAAGAAGACAATGAGCCTCCATAAGTCCTCACTCCCTGGTGAATAGCCCCTTCTTATGGAAGAATCAATCGGGGATATCCAAGATCACTCCACATGCAGAGAAGCGCTCTGTAAAATTTCAGGGCTCCTATTGGCTGAAGTTGTTTTATAGAGGCTGAAGCACCGTCATATCATCTGGCCTAAAAGAATTTTGATAAATGACATATAAGATCCAGTCGTATCTTGTCACTAGATCTGGCTCAGGATTGAAGTACCATGCTTCAGATTTGATATATGTTAAAAGAAAAAAGAGAAGAAAAGTAAGAGGCAAACTGAGAGTGATTTGTCAAAAATGCATTTAAAGCTTCAAATAAATCAGCATGCAACCTGAGAGGCTAGCCAAATGTTGAAGCTGCATCCATGGGATATTTCTTATGGTGTTATATATGAGCATATTAGTTGCAATCTCTGCAAGATAAAGTGAGAAAAACTTTTGATTATGTGTTTCCTTGTACTTAGGATGACACAGAAAGGGTTTTGAGGATCTCATTGAAGTTATTAAGATGATATGCTCAAGTACCTAAACCAGGATGTATGATATGGACAAGGCCTGTTGCTTATGGGTGTGGGCTTCACATCTTTGGTGTCAGCATTTTTCTTCATCCAATACATGTGAGCTTTGCTACAAAAAGTTTCTTCTTTTTTTTCTTTCTAAAACCAATCATATTGCAACTCTTCTGTTTTGTGCTTGCAGAGAAATTGGGATGGTGGATTGCTAGATATCTTTCTCTTTGAGAATATTACTCTGTTAACTTATCAATTTTTACAACATCATGTGCTTACATGTTTCATTGCAATTTGAAGAGCAAATGGATGACACAGATTTAGATTCAACTTCCTTAATATTGATTGCATCATATAAAAGTCATTTAAGTAGTTGCGAGTATCCTTGTGCTTTTAACTGCCTGCTGCATGGTCTTCTTTTGATTCCTGTTCAAGGTTGTTTAGCAGATTGACAAATCAAGGGTAAAGATCAGGTATAGAAAAGCTACCTACAGCATTAGCTACTGTAAGCAAGCTTTGCTTTGTTTTCTTTCCCCATATATGTACAAATGCGATGATCATACACACTAGTTAACTTGATATTATGTTCTTATTAGTGAGCTTATTGCATCTGTATGACTGATCATTCGTTGCATAAGTATTCAATTATGCCAATAATGTCCTAAACAGGTCTTTGATGTTCTTGAGGATTCATTTAGAAGCCCAAGTGCAAAAGATGAGAGCAACAGATGTTGATGGTACTGCAGCTAGTTGCTCGTTTTCTTGTGATGTTGAGGATTCTTATTAGAAGATAGATGACAAGTGAGTAAGCAGCATAATGCTGCCATGAAATGGCTGCCAACTTCCAGATGAGCTGCCAGCCTGCTTTCTATTCTCTGATTATTTACCTCAGCGCGCGCGCGCGCGCGCACACACACACACACACACACACACATATATATATATATATATATATATATATATATATATATATAAAGTTAATTAGTCAAAAGATATATAAAAAATTATTATGTGATTATATGAAATTAAAGGTACTAGAAATATTACTTGATCATCATTTGCAAGAATTCAAGTTGTGTGTATATGTATACTTGTCTACTTTTGATCAAGTATACTTCCCAAAGTTGATAGATGTGCTATAATATGTATGTACGTACCATGTATCATGTTCGACAAAGCTGATTTCATCTAAGCATCATCCATGTATCTCCTTCTCAAGTCACATTTATTGCCATGGTAAGCACCATGTTCTTATCCCAAGAACAGTGTATTATTCTTGTAGTTATCGAGTGATCTTAGTAAGGGCGCTGCCCCACATAGTTGCCCGGAGGTTTGTAGTTGCAGATGATGAAGATGGCGCCGCTGTTGCAGCGCACACGGCCGCAGCCGATGGCCGTGGACGAACGCCACACAACCTGCGTGTAGTGGCCACACACCTTGTTAGGGGCGCACGTGTTGCTGTTGTAGTCGTAGTACTGCTTCTCGGAGACCCAGGCGTTGACGGCGTCTGCCGCCGTGTAGTCGCGGCCGGAGCCCCAGAAGATGTTCTCGCCGTACGGCCCACCGGAGTGCACGAGCTGGCAGTCGGCCGCCCGCTGGTTGGCGTAGTTCTGGGCGTACGCCGCGACGGTGTTGTCCCACGACACGGGGCCGACGCCGACGGCGGCGCGGGCGGCGTTGTGGGGGCTCACGAAGTCCTGGGGCGAGTTCTGGGCTAGGGTACCGGTGGATGCCATGGCAAGAGCCACGGCGAAGAGCATAGCCAAAGCTGAGTTTGAGGACCTCATTCTACTCGATCGCCTTCCTCTTCTTTTCCCAGACTCTGAGATCATAGCTTGGGTATTTATAGACGATAGCGGTGCGAAAATTTTCAGGCTTAACGTGGCTAAAGAGAGCCGCCTGGAATCATAAAAGTCCATCTTTCTTCCACAACGAGACGGTATCCGTCTGCATCGTAGTGGAAATTAAGGAGATGAGTCCGTGCATGTCGTTTCATGGAAAAATGAAGCTTATCATATCCTACTTTCCCATCCATCGGTATCCAATTCTTCTACTCAACTTTTGAAGTCACTGGTCTCCATGGGAAAGCAATTCTCAGTTCTTACGTAACAATGGAGGAAGTGATTCATACATGCATGTGCCACGTCATCAACAGTACTGTGCTTACGAAGTGGCAAGGAAGGGAGATGAGGGAGCAACAGAAGAGGGTAGTGATGACGAGAGCTCCCGTATAAACATTTCTACCTATTAACCTCAAGAAAGGGAAAAGAAATAGGACAGATAGTCATCTTTGTCATCTGTAACATTGACTTGTTGATCCAAACACGGGCACATGAATGGTTTCTACCTGGGTTGAAGATTTGTTGATCTTGAGGTTGATTTGTCTTTGTAATTTTATGGGTTCGATGATATTAAGAGAGAATTTATTTAGTGCTGATATTGTTAGATTATATAGTCTTATATAATTACCTAAGATAAGTATAGATCTAATTAAATTTTTTTTATTATAATTATCGATTAATAGAAAGTAAGTTAATAGGATTCCGATGATTTCGATTAAAAAAAACTCTATCTTCTCTCAGACGATTTCGAAAAAAAAATGAGAAGACGAGTTTAATCTTCATTGACGATCGACGTCATTGTTTTTTTGCAATGGTCTACTTGCAATCAGATAAAAATTTGTTAAAGAGCATCAAAAGATACGCAATCATAATCTTTCATCTATCAGTTCTAGTTCTAGTATTAAAGTTTTTTTGCATAATAATATAATTATAATTTTTATGGTTACACTTGATATCAAAGTCATATTTTAAAATAAAATATCTTATATATATATCATATTTATTTTATATTTAGATTTATTTATTAACACCCTTCACTTGCAATAAGATGTTATCACTTTGCCACTCAAGTATATTGCTCTGTTCTACAGTTGACTTGGTGCTCTATTCTAGA
This sequence comes from Musa acuminata AAA Group, assembly GCF_036884655.1. Taxonomy (NCBI): domain Eukaryota; kingdom Viridiplantae; phylum Streptophyta; class Magnoliopsida; order Zingiberales; family Musaceae; genus Musa; species Musa acuminata. The sequence continues at coordinate 38,318,131 of NC_088330.1, forward strand.
GTTGACTTGTGTAGATTAACAAGCAATTATTAGTTCAGAAACAGGATCACTAAATAGGTTACTCAGTTTCAAAGTGGCAAATGTTTTGTGATTATTTTTATGTTTACATCATCTAATAAACTCACTCAGTACCAATTATACATGATCAACTAGTACATCATCATCACCAACCAACTCCTTTGTTTTCATTTTCATGGATTCTTCAAGATAATGCTGCCTTGGATCAGAAGAAGACATATTTTCTACTTTTTTGGGGGAAGCTAAGTGGTTGAAAAGATGAAAGCTCCTTTTTTTTTTTTGGTTCTGTAGATGTCAATCATTTTCAGATCTATGTGCTCAAAGACCACTCAATCTCCATACAGAAAGAGTAGATGTGAGTTCATGTGGTTTTGTATTTATGCACAGAGATTAATGTTTTCCTTCAACATGAACACTTCATGAAGCAATTGAATTGGAGTCTGAACAAAGAAAGATCCATAAATGTGTTCTGCATGCAGTGATAATGAAATTGATGCAAAACTGCAGTCTAACATTACATACATATGTATGTATAAGCAATTACACCATCCTACAAAAGCATATGCATATACAAAAATATATTTCTTTGACTGCACTTAATGCTCTTTACAATATCAACCAATTCGAATCTTGACTTAGTCCTTACGAGTGTGGTTCCCAAATAATATTTGACCCACCTAATTCTCAATGTTCGGAATAAGTGGGAATCACATCCTCTTCTTTCTTAAGATCTTCCATTTGACATCCCTTATATTTGAATCCCCTTTTTCTTCACAGAATTCTTCTATATCACAATCTTTATTTTATATAGCTTAATCCAATTATGTTCCCAACTTTTCTTTGATAGGGGTTTGACATTCAAACATCCATGAAAAACCATTTGACTTTTCTCCACTCTCATCTTAAAATATGTTTGAAGTGATTAATTGTAGTGGAACAAACTTGTGATTTCTTTTTAAAAACTTGGTTATTTTTTTACCTTGAAAAAAAATAATACATGTCAAGAAAATAAATTGTTCATGTCAAACACCCTCTTTAAATAATCAGTATACATAGAATCTTCTCTGAAACATCTGCCTATCCTGTAGGTATATATATATATATACATTGTGTTCCATTAGAAATGGCTTCCGTTTTTTAGACTCCATTATTGAGTCAAACACTGCATTATGACAAGCCCTGTCAGTGACAGTCCAACACATGGCATCCTCAAAGGAATTCTTGAATATATATATATATATATATATATATATATATATATATACTTGTTAGGCTTACACAGTTGCGGACCAGAGTGGCAAGAAGACAAACAGAGTGCAGTTTTGTTGACAAGCTGAAGGACATTTTTTAAGGTGACAAGACGAACAAGGAAGACTCTGTGATCTCACAGTGAAGGCCGATCGATGCATCATGATCTGTGTTGTAGTGATGTGTTCCTCCGTGACAGGCCGGCGATTGAACCGGTCCGGTCGAGACAGCGCCGGCCGCTCGTCTCGGAAAGGTTTCTCGACGTGCCAGATGGCCTAATTAATTTTTTTTAATTATTATTTAGTTCTTATAAAGATTATGATCTGTTTTTGCATAACAGTACAAAATTAGTGCGGTCGGCTTATTGATTTGTGTGTTAGCTGTAGCTGTCATCAAGAAGAAGCACCTCTTACTACGAGTCTGTTGTCACCTTCATGTGTCGGTGCTCTCGCTGCACCGTTCTCCACCGTGAAAGCTCTGATTACCAGCTATTAAAGGCTCGACTTTTTATTGTTTTATCTTTAGCAACAAAAGCATGATTGGATACCACAGTTTGATAAGTTCTTTTGACCAGTTGTAGGATGTCAATCCCAGCTATTGATTGATTGTGGCTGATTAGTAATTTCAAGATTTTTACGGTATCTTTCCTTCTCCCTCATTGATCTTCCCGAGTTCTTCAGATGATGATGAGATTAATTGACTGATTGATTAGCTCGATCCATGTGTGTCTTAATTCGGCGCACCAATGATGTGAGAGGCAGTAAAAATCTCGCCTTTCTGATGCTTTCTTTTCCACCTCTCTCCTGTTCTTTAATTGTGTTTTCTTATGTACAGATCGGCAGTGGACGTGCTGAGCTGTTCTTGTATTCCCTTCCTCGGGTTGTCTTTGTCGTGCCCGTCTTATAGATGGCCGCGCCTATAAAGTAGGCGCTCCTGTTCCTATATAGACACACTCTCCTCTCTCAGCCTCTGAGGCAAAAGTCCCGCCTTTTCGCGCGCTTCCGGCGGAGGAAGTCGCATTGCTGTCGTGACCCTCGCTTCCGGCCGACAACCGCTCGGATCCGAGGTGTAAGTCAACCCCCGACGCCGGGTATATAAGAAAGTTTGGTTCTTGATCGTGTTCGAAAAGTAGGGAAGGTAAGTAATGGCGCCGCCGATCGGGTGGTGGAACGAGGAGGCCCACCGGGGGACGCCGGTGGTAGTCAAGATGCAGAACCCCAACTGGTCCATCGCGGAGATATCGTCCCCTGACGACGACGATGAGTGTGCCGTCGTGGCCGGCGAGGAGGCCCACCGGGGGACGCCCGGGAGAGGAACGCGAAGCAGATCACGTGGGTGCTCCTCCTCAAGGCCCACCGCGCAGCGGGCTGTCTCACCTCCCTCGCCTCCGCCGCCGTCCGCGTCGCATCCGCCGTGCGCCGTCGCGTCGCGTCCGGTCGGACGGACTCCGACGCCGCCGTCTTCTCCCCGGAGGAGAGCCCTTTGCTGCGGTCGCGATTTTACTCCTGCATCAAGGCCTTCCTCTGCCTCTCCGTCGTCCTGCTCGGGCTCGAGGTGGCGGCGTACCTCAAAGGCTGGCATTTGAGCGCCGCGGAGACGAAACATTTGCTTCTTCCTTCGTCCCTCGGCGTCCGGGGGCTTCTCGAGTCGCTCTACGGCGGGTGGGTGCGCTTCCGCGTGGAGTACATCGCCCCGCCGCTCCAGTTCCTCGCTGACGCCTGCGTCATCCTCTTCCTCATCCAAAGCGCCGACCGCCTCATCCTCTGCCTCGGATGCTTCTGGATACGCTTCAAAGGGATAAAGCCCATTCCCAAGAGCGCCACGGGAACCTCCAAGGACCTTGAATCCGGCGGCGAGGACTACCCAATGGTTCTTGTCCAGATACCCATGTGCAACGAGAAAGAGGTAAGCTTAGTACAAAGCTTGGATCCTTGCGAGTTGGATTTGAGAGTTTTGAGCCAAAATTACCATATTTGCGGATTATTCTTGCCATTTTGCAGGTGTATCAGCAATCGATTGCTGCAGTGTGTAATTTGGATTGGCCAAAGTCCAACATTCTAATTCAGGTGTTGGATGACTCCGACGATCCCACAACACAGGCTTTGATCAAGGAGGAGGTGGAGAAGTGGCAGCAGAACGGGGCTCGGATTGTTTACAGGCACCGAGTGGTTCGAGATGGTTACAAGGCTGGAAACCTCAAGTCAGCCATGAATTGTAGCTACGTCAAGGACTACGAGTTCGTCACCATCTTCGACGCCGACTTCAATCCGTTGCCCGACTTCTTGAAGCGGACTGTGCCTCATTTCAAGGTATCGAGTCGTCTGAACTCAGCTTCATCTCTTTGGTTATAAAACTCAACATTTGATGGTAACTCTGGTTTGCTCGTGTTTACAGGACAACGAGGAGTTGGGATTGGTGCAGGCAAGGTGGTCATTCGTGAACAAAGATGAGAATTTGCTGACCCGGCTTCAGAACATTAACCTCTGCTTCCATTTTGAGGTGGAGCAGCAGGTGAATGGGGCCTTCATCAATTTCTTTGGGTTCAATGGCACGGCAGGAGTCTGGAGGATCAAGGCACTAGAGGATGCAGGAGGATGGTTGGAGAGGACGACAGTCGAGGACATGGACATCGCGGTGCGAGCTCATCTCAAAGGATGGAAGTTCATATTCCTCAACGACGTGGAGGTATGACGAGAATTCTTTGGATAACCTGACATTTCTTGAATTTGCAGTGCTTGATGGAAGTATTAGACTTCTTCTCATGTCTATGCACTCTGTTCAGTGCCAATGCGAGTTGCCAGAGTCGTACGAAGCTTACAGGAAGCAGCAGCATCGATGGCACTCTGGTCCTATGCAGCTGTTTAGGCTCAGCTTGCCGGACATTCTCAGATCTAAGGTATGATCTACAAACCAGAATCTGAGAAGCTTTACTTCAAAGCATTGAAGCTTATTCTATACTTCTGAACTTTGTCGATTATCTTATCTTAGAGATAACCAACCAGCTGGTTAATTGTTGGAGGATATGACCATCTCAATTAAGCTCCTGTTTTGATCAAATTTAATTGACATACATTAGCATCAGTGCATAAATTAGCTGAAAACTGAATAGTTACTGCATTCTCGATCGCTGATATGCGTTCTTATCATGATATTTTTCAGCTATATTTAGTTACAATGGCAATATCTGAAGATACTATCGTAGCGCATAAGCATTATTCTATTTATCGACCTAATGATGATTTCCTCATTATATGTTGTATGTTTAGATATGTACACACTAACTTTGTACAAATCTATGCTATACTTCGGAGGATCTTGCTCTCGAGCATGTGTCCGATCGTTAGGAAATTGCAGAAGACTACTATAATGTTCAGAAGTTGGCAATTGGATTACTGTAATGTTCAGAATTCAATTGCCTGGTTTTGATAACTGAACTGTTTCGATCGCTTATTTCCGGTTCTCTTTTCTATTTTGCTGAATTGGAATGCGAATTGCCGCAACTTCTAGAGTAGTTATTTTCAGTCTCTTTATCACTGTGTGTTGATACTTAATAGAGCTAAAGCTACTGAAATTTTCAGCAGTTCAACTAAGTCTCGATTGTGTTATTACCGAATATTTCTTGCCGAAATGTAGGTTAAATGCGATTTCTTTTGAGCTAACAAGTGTTGTATCTATTTCAGATTGGGTTCTGGAAGAAGTCCAACTTGATATTTTTGTTCTTCCTCCTCCGGAAACTCATCTTACCTTTCTATTCCTTCACCCTGTTCTGCATTGTCCTTCCATTAACAATGTTTGTTCCGGAAGCTGAGCTCCCTGCATGGGTGGTGTGTTACATTCCTGCAACCATGTCCTTCCTCAACATCCTCCCAGCCGCAAGATCCTTCCCGTTTATCGTCCCGTATCTTCTCTTCGAGAACACCATGTCGGTGACTAAGTTCAACGCGATGATCTCGGGTCTCTTCCAGCTCGGAAGTGCCTACGAGTGGGTGGTGACCAAGAAGTCCGGTCGTTCCTCCGAAGGCGATCTTATTTCTCTCGCGAAGAAGGAGCTCAAGCAGCAACGACATGTCTCCCTGCCTAATCTTGAAGCCATCGCAAACGGAAAACCGCAGCCTGAAAGGGAGATGAAGAGAAAGCATAACAGGATTTATCGGAAGGAGCTAGCGCTTGCTTTCCTACTCTTAACTGCGTCAGCTCGGAGCTTGCTGTCGGCGCAGGGTATCCATTTCTACTTCCTCCTTTTCCAGGGGATCTCATTTCTACTGGTGGGTCTTGATCTGATAGGCGAACAGGTCGATTGAAGGAGTTGGTGAAGATTGGATTTACCAGTACAGCCACTCATCATATTGAAGAACATTACTTTGGAGAGGGATCACTGCAAGTAATACTTCTTCTGTGTGGAGATAACAAGTAAATTTGTAAGAAATTTTGATGTTAGAAAGTAAAATAAACTTGGGTGAATCACTACCATGTGAATTCCCAAGTAAGAAAATGTAACAGCTCCAACACAACTACTACAGGAAGATGAGATGTTCACCAAAGTGAAAATTCTCTTCTTTTTGCTTTCTTTCAGATACTATTATCACATTATACTTGTGTTTTAAGTGCATTTTTTTCCTTATTCAGGCTTTGGACCTCATTGATAATGTGAGGTTAAACATATTAATATCCTGGAAATATGCAAATTTGATCAATGTTCTTCTGCATCCTTCCCATATAAGCCAAAGCATCATTAAACTTGAACAGGTAAAAAAAAGCTTAAAGCATATCCTGCAATCTCTGGGAGATTTTTTTCCCCCATCCAATTGTAGAATCTCTCTCTTTTCCTAATATCTAAAATACCCCTAATCACTCATGAATTTCCTGTTAGTGTTTTCAAGGACATCACAAAAATAAAAACAATATAACAATATTATAGTATTTCCTAGTATTGTTGAAAACAAAATTACTATGTTACAGTATTACTTTAATATTATCAAAAATATTATAACATAATGTAAAAAACTTATAACATAATAATTTCATACTATGTTATAAGAAAAAGTAAAAAAATAATATTCAGAAAAAATTAGATAAGAAAAAGAATTGCTTGAGAATTTTAAAAATGTAAAATACTTCTTGAAAAAAACTCAAAAAGAGATTTTTTTTTTTAGAGAATTGATGTAGGGGTTCAGACACTAACCCAGGCAATTTTATTTACCTAATTTTATTGTTTCAGTCTCCATCACAGTACACCAAACAAAATATCAAATTGTGTTTGTGGAACATCATTTATCAACATGACCAATAATGTACATATTAGTGAAATAGTGTCAAAAACACATGTAACACACTGTTGAATGTGTAGCTGATTGACTAGAAAATCTAAGTAATACAGAAACAAGTTATTGACCTCTCTTGTTATCTAAAGAAACATTTCTTTCCCTTTGCAACTTCCCGACACCAATCTGTGCAATGTCACCTTGCCAGAGAGCAAATATTTCTCCAAATGATGCACAGTGCCAAACAAAACTCTTCAAGCATTCAAGGAAAGACATGAGAACATCAGATAGCAGCATCTGCCATCACCAGTCCTGGCTAACCTCAATGTTCTACAAGGAGCATTTTTCACTCTAAAAGCATGATACGCTCTATTGCTGCAGGTAGCAGTTGCAGAAATCTCATCCAAAAGAATACCCAAGAAAAATTCACAATATAAAATCATTTGTTAGACATGCAGTAGTAAATGTTGATTAATCTTATCTATGCACACTGTTTCTTTTTGTTTCCAACAGATGACATTGGATGAATCTGAAACATCCTTGTTTTTAGTGTGTTCTTCCTCAAAAAACTAGATCGATTGAAATGCATTCAGCACAGTTATTTTCTCCCAAGCAAATATTATTTTGCTGAAATATCTGCTATATTGTCTCAGTAAGAAAAATCAAACTCCCAACAAGAAATCTAATCAAACAAAACAAAAACAACGAAATCAAACACTACAATGACTGATATCGGAAGAAAGCCAGAAAGCATAGATAGTGGTGCTCATATTCTATGGGTGTTAGAAGAGTCTATCATGCCAATTCTACAGCATTCAGAACGAGGAATTTTTTTTATAATCACAGCACCAAGAATCTGAACACCAAAATACAACAGTTATCAAAACTCCCACCTAAACCATATAACTCATCAAAGATCTTCCTTTTATGACAACTACCACATCCTGTAGGGATCCCCAAGTCAAAGACATACTTAGAATCAAGAAATGAATTCTATAAGCACGGCCATACTAGTTATTAAAAATATCAAATAAAATCCGAATAAAATTATTGTCGAACGTAACCCAAGAACCGAACTTTATCGATAAATTCCGAGCAAACAATGTCTGATATATACGGAAAGATAGAAGGCAGAGAGGTGCTCATATTCTATGGGTGTTAGAAGAGTCTGTCATGCAGATTCTACAGCATTCAGAACGAGGAATTTTTTATAATCACAGCACCAAGAATCTGCGTACCAAATTACCACAGTAATGAAGGACTCCTATCTCGATCATATGATTCCCCAAGGATCTTCCTTTCACGTCAACTACATTATCCTATAGAGATCCCCGAATAAAAGATATATTAGAATCACGAAACGAAATCGATAGTCACGGCGGTACTAGTTCTTGAAGAAAAAAATAAAACAAAATCCATAAAAATTCATTGGCGAGAGCAACCAAAGAAACGATCTTTATCGACAATCTTTGGGGAAACAATGAGATCTATAATCACGGCGATAATTCGTGAAGGAGAAGAAGAAAAGGAAATCATATAGAGACATAAAAATTTAGAGGCGGGCGTAACCCAAAAACCAATCTTGATCAGTGAGTTTAGGGCTTTAAACGCCTCCGATCCATATGGGAGCCGAAGGACAAGCCGGCGCCATCGATCTCAGAAGCGATGAGCGGACTGACAAGGCAACGACTCCCGTAGAAGTAATCCAAAGACAAAAAGCGAAGAAATTTCTGAAGAAGCAATGCATATTGAAGAAGTGAAAACGACGGCGCCTGCGCTCACCAAAGGAGCAGACCGATCGATTTGGTTGCAGTGGCGTAGATCTCGTCCTTTATATAGGCAAAACGTAACCCTAGATTCTATTCGACAGGTGTCCATCTATTATTGGTTGAATCGGCATCTCTTAGTTGGGCTGGGAAAACCTTCCATGGCCTGCAATGTTGGGCTCAGTGATGGGGATGGCAACGAGGGTTCAGTTGAGGTGGCAGTTGAAACCACCTCAACGTTAGGGTTTACGATTGCATGAGGTTTTTCTCCTAAGATTTAACCATAGAAATCTCTTTTATATATATATATATATATATATATATATATATATATATATATATATATAGTTTTAAATATTTTAAGATTAAGATCCATTTTAATCCTTTTCATTTTGATCTTGATTTGATCCTATCTAAAATAATCTTTATATTTTAAAAAACATAGCATATAAGTCCCTCCTATCAAGTTTGAGTTAAAAAACGTTAGAGCCTACTTGCATGGTATGCCAACTCATAATAAATAATTAATATAATAACATATATAATTTAAATTTTAAAAAAAAGTTAAGATCTATTTTAGCCCATATAGTCTTGGCCTTGAACTACTTAAATCCTTATGGTTTATTCATGTCTATAATAACCCCTATATTTTTAAAAATATAGTATATAAGTCTCTCTCGTTAAGTTTGAGTTAACAGATGTTAAAATTTACTTAAGTGATATGTTGACTCACAATAAACTATTAATATAATGATACATGTAATTTAAGTTTAAAAAAAAACCAAGATCATCATCAATGACAAGAGGATGCATCATCTTGAAAGCGACCACTAGTAGCAGCATCGAGCCGCTGCTGCCTAGCAGGCGTCGTACACATGCATCCTCTCCCGCACTAACAACGAGCTTAGGAGTTTCCGATCCTACCTTAGGTGGATGTGCGTTGACCAGTTCAACACTAAGCACATAGTGATCTCCTAATTCATCTTTCTCCTCCTGGGCGTCTTCGTCTCCACCGCCTTCCACTTCGTCTTCTCTTGCGCCCCCACCTGCCATGCCTATGACGTGGTGATCTAACTCTTCCTCACATTCATCTTCGACCTCTCCTATATCTATCTCTTTACGTTCGTCCATCGTCATAACCTTCGTCACTTTCTCTTCCTCGACAAGATAGATCTTAATACTTTTTTAAACTTAAATTATATATGTTATTATATTAATAATTTTATTATGAATTAGCATGACATATAAACAAACTCTAATGTTTGTTAACTTACACTTGATGAGATAAACTTACATACTACGTTTTTGAAAATGTATGAGTTATTTAGATATGAGTACACTATAAGGGTTTAATTGGTCTATGATCAAAATCACATAGGCTAAAATAGACCTTAGTTCTTTTTAAAATTTTAATTATATATATTATTATATTAATAATTTATTGTGAGTCGGCTTGCCAAACAAACAGACTCTAACACATGTTAACTCAAATTTGACGGGATAAACTTATATGCTCTATTTTTTAAAAAATATAAATTATTTTAGATACGAGTAAACCATAAGAGTTTAGGTTGTCTATGACCAAAATCACATTGACTAAAATATATATAAATCTAATTTCAAAGATAACGCGCTAGTAGATTTAGAATCCTAAACACTTTTTGTCTTCATCAGGCCAGACAAAATTAGCTGACTTAGTTGACTAATTAGGCCTTCACATATTGATCAAATTCCCAAGATGAGAAAATTGATGTGTCATTAATTTATCACATAAATTATTTTGGTGAGGAAAAGATGAGATTCCACATGAGATTGTTAAGGAAATTGCTTGAGTTAGACTTCCAGATAGGCTGCCGTGGAAACCAACATCACAACTCATTAAGAAAGTTCAATACTTTGACACGGTTATTTGTCTTGATCACAGATCAATTTCCACTTCTTCTAGTCGATGTTGATCTCCTTATTTCTCTATAGTTTCTTGAGCAAATCTATATGAACATGCTTGCTTGACTGGATTGCATCAGGTTGTAATCTATTAATGCTGCACTTGCCGTCCTCCATTAAAATAGTTGCCGGAGAAGTTTGTTTGTTTCCATGGCTAATCCGAGTTTGGCTGCTGACACACATCTCTGCAGCACCAACGATGTTTAATGCTCTGTACTTTTGTTCGACCTGTGAGCATGAATCAGATGAAGTAATTTGGCTCTCTTTTTGTTCAGCATTTATGATCACACACAACTGGCGGATGCACGGATGCAGCATTCACTTCACCGCGTTCTTCCCATGAATCAACAGAAGATTAATGCATTTTAATTGAGACACATTCTACTATTATTCTCAGAGACTCGGTCAAACCCTCCATTCAACCTTCTCTGGATCAAGTCTTCTCTTGGCTTGTCAGGAGTCACATTTCCACCGGACAAAGCAATCCACAAACGAAGACTAACACTATATGTGCGGTCTTCATCTCACTTTCAGTGCCGAACAAATTCCTCCTCCATCTTCTCTCCCTCATGCTTTCCATTGTCGAATTCTCAAAGCCATAGAGACCGGTAGAGAAAATAGTGCATGAACAGCTCCTCTATAAGTGCACCACTTCTCCTCCTGTAACCCAACACCGGAGCAAGAAGACCATGAGCCTCCACAAGTCCCACTCCCTGGTGAACATCCCCTTCTCGTGGGAGAACCAGCCGGGGATCTCCAAGATCACTCCACATGCAGAGGAGAGCTCTGCACAAGAACATGTCAGGCTGCCGCCGCCGCCGTGCCAATCCGATAGCCCGAAGCTGTCGGCGCACGGCATATACGTGCCTCTTCCGCCCTGCGCTTTCCAGCCGCCTCCGCGACAGGTTCTGACGAAGAAGGAGGAGGGGGAAGACCCCTTCCTTGCAGCCTACAGGGAGTGCACCAGGAGCAGGAAACAGGGGACGGCAGCCACGGAGAGGAAGAGAGATGTTTGGGCTGTGCTCGAGAGGTTTGGGCTTGGGTTGTCTTGCAGGAGCAGCTCTGGGGTCAGGGAGGGTGTCATACTGAGGTTGAAGGAGCAAAAAAGGGTTCTTGCCAACTCCAAGGGGAAGAATTACATCTTTTGATCCCTTGCAACACTAGTCTTTTTCTTGATACAAAATACAGGCAACAATTACATCTTCAAGGAGTTGTGATCATGTGAGATTACATTGATATTTTTACAAATGGATATTTGATGAAGTGCAATCCAAAGAACAAAAAGGAAGAAATGTGGTTTTCTTTCTTTGTTGGCTACAAATGAATGCCTTGAATAGTTTTTTTCTGGTCCAAGTCAAATCTTCACTTGTTTTAGTTTCTAAAGTGTGATTAGGTGTGTTAATTTAGTTTCTTGGATTCTGAGTGGATACCAAATTATAAGATGCACTAATGACATTTTGTCTATTAGTTTGTGTTGGGCTACCACCTCAACTGTCTTCTGAGACTGATGCTTTGTATATATATATATGGAAGCACACACATCCAAAGGAACAGACAAATAGGAAGGCCCCATATGTCGCCTTCCCTCTATTAAAAATAAAGAAGAGTCATTTGTTCTTCACAAGTGCACAAACTATAATTCCTGATGCTATTATTGTATTCTCCAACAAGAGTCATTTGTTCCTCACTGCATGCATGAACTTTGATCCGAGCATCAAAATCACCTTGATAAAGATCAGAACAAAAGAGAAGTAGACTTCCATTCCATGAAGTTTGGTGCAGCATTTTAGAGTTGAAAAGACTTCCTCCAAAAGATGTCAATGGCTCAGAGGCTAAGATGTTGCAGAATTCTGATGTCTCTCATGTATGTATCAGAATGAATCCTCAGGTGTACCTTCTGGTTTTGTTCCGACTTCTCTCATCCAAAGATGTCTTCTTCTTCGCCACAAGAAACAAATAGCCCATGGTAAGATCTTGCAGAACACCCATGTCTCTCCTCCTCCTCCGTAACAGCCACCGGAAAACAATAACTCAGGCCAACATCATGCGGAATACTAATGTCTCGTGTACCTGACTGAATCTTGAAAGCCAGTAAGCAAAGAAGTCTGATGGCTTTTCACTTTCACAGAACTGGGAATGGAGATGAGATTCGAGAGTCGAGGGCGCAGATTTCACAAGCTCGAATCATGGGGAACTCTTCCGTGGCACAACAGCGGCAACACAATCGCTTTAATCATGTATTTTAGACTGGTCTAAGGGATCAACATCATCGTGCATCCTTCTTCGATCGTCTGTAATTAATATGCACATGGTTTGATAGAACCGTGGACCATGACATGTCCAAATAACTCTGTTACGCTGGACCATCGCACCTCCAAATAACTCTGTTCCACCTACCAGCCATTGCAGTAGCAGCAGTACAACATGGCTCTCTCGAGTGGAAACTCCCATGTCTCTGCCATCCTCTGCCCTAAGCATCACTCATCATCAGCAACCCCTCTCTCTCTCTCTCTCTCTCTCTCTCTCTTCTCTACATGCTGGACGAAATGCGAATTGCACATCAAATCATTCTGCAATTTCGAGTCACTTAAATTCCATTATGTGGTCCTTAATACCGCCAATTACGCCTCGAATTGCCACCACATTCTGACATGCTTGTGATGAACTGTAACACCACCAAGTTTTTCTGATGCTTATCGCATAAATCTTCAATCGTAACCAAAAGTACATGACACTTATTCTTCTTAGACTCAGCATACAATAACCTTAAACAGGTATTACAATAGACTAGTAATCCATCATTGGTTCTGAAGCAATCCGGTCGACTGCAAGCAAGCAGCTGATGAAGCAAGGATTTGTGTCTTCCTGTGGCATGCATTATGTTCAGAGATTTACTACTGTAAGCGAGTAAATTTCACATGGCGCTGATGAATAGAATCAACATCTTTCCAAGGTGGAGTGACGATGAAGAACATCGAGCACAGCTTCTTCGCTGATCTCCTCAAAGATGATCTGTTCGATCTCAGCCCCAACCTCTCCTATCTCATGCCGAAAATGGCTCCATTCTTTCCTGGACTCGGAGAAATCGACATCTATCAACTGGGATATATTGGCCAAAGCACATCCTCGACTCTCCCGTGACAGGATCATCATCCCCTCCTCGGTGATCTTCCCACTCCTCTCTGGACTTGGGCATTCGTGAGATTTTGAGAGCCTTCCTTCTACCTCCTTCAGCCAGTCTGACAGAAAACGGTGTGGGTGAAGGAACTGGGTCCTTGTGTTGGGGTGCTCTTCCAAGCCGATCCATGGAGCTTCCTTTGTGTCCTTGGGTGAATCAAAACCTGAGGTTGATGGCACCTCTTCCTCAACTGCAAACGAAGAACACAAGGGAGAAGCACATCATTCGGTGAAACAAGAGAGACAAATGTACCTAAAATCCACATGGAAGTAATCAGACAAGACAGACAAAGATCAATGTTGCGTGCAAAGAGGAGGAGAAACAACCTTCATCAGAATGCAGCTCGAGGACTGACACAGGGCTGCGCTGATCGGAGCCGCCCATAGCTCTCCACTGCTCCTCTCTGTCCGGATCACCTTCGTCGGTGCCACAGGAACAAGACAGCCGGCGGAACTCCACAGCATTGTTCTTGCCCTTCATCTCGAAGAACGATCTCAAGACATTCCATCTTCCGATGCCAACAGCTCCACCATCCCACCTCCAAGCTTTCCTGATCACCTTGCCGTAGACAACTTTGTTCAGCAGACACCTCAGAAGTCCGGTTCTCTTCCTCCTGCAGCCATGGGTGCTGAACCTTCTCAGCCGCCTACAAGCACCGCCATGCCAGCACATGAATGCAGCAGCACTGGGATTCATTGCTCTATCCGAGTACCCATGCTCCAAGAGGTAGACATCCAGAAGAAAAGGCTCTTGTTGCTCTTCCAGCAGCTCAAAGAGCCTCCTACCATGAAGCATTGGCTTGGGAACAGAAGCCATTTGTCTCCAGACTCCAGACTCGAAGGAAGAAGAGAGGAATGGCCTAAATATCAAAAGGGAAGACGAAGATGGATGGAGAAGAAGAAGAAGAAGAAGCAGATGCCCATTCCCTGCAAATGTATGCCAAGTAAGAACCCAGCCAAACCCGGAAGGAAGGTGTCACAAGCCTTTAATCTGGACATTCCGCACTGAGCCCTGAAACAAAAACATCATTCTCTGCACTGAAAACCAGCTCACAGGCGGTGATTGGAAGGCTGATGCTCTGATGAAACATGCAATGACCAAATGCCCAAAACCTGGCCAAAAGAGAGTTTTGGCAAGTATCTAGTCGTCCCCACTTGGTTGTTGGGTAGTAGGAGCAACCATGTGTCCATGACAAGAGAGAGTGGCAGTAGAAAAGATTGAACTGATTTGTTGTTGGGATTTGTGTCTGGTGGTAATGGTGGCTTGGCTTCTACTCTCAAAGCAGTACGACGCATGTCATGGGTGGGTGGGTTGTGTCTACCATTATGGAAGAGGAAGTCTTCAGGGCTTCAAAGCCAATCTTCTTCTTCCCCCATAGTCCAAACACTGTTTCTACCTTTCAACCTCGAGTCCAAGAACATCTGCACCTTTCCCGCGAACAATCACTCCCACCTCTCTTTAAATATACTTAGTCTTAGCTACAGTAATAGTGACACATGTACATGAAAAGGTGATGAAAAAAGCTAAAGAGAACAACTGCTTGGGATGGAACACCATCTCCTAAAGTGGCCAACAGATCAACCAATTAAATATACCCTAAATCTGCACTCCTGACAAAGTCAATGATGATGAGAGTTGTGAAAGATTTCTTTGTTAGATTGACTCCCTTGAATCATGTTATCTCTTGATTGACGCAAGTCTTGCACTCTGATATGAGGCTATTTTCTGTTTGGCATCATGTCCACCACCAGCAGACCATCACAAATCCACATAAACTGTTCATCAAAGCAAGTCCTTGCTAATTAATGCTGCTAAGCTGATTGCTTTGCCCCCTCAAGAACATCTGGGTGGGCTATGCCACCATGTAGCTATTGTTTTCTTTTAATCATTTAGCAGACACATGGAATTAGAGCTGACATGCAACTCCCTGTACATTACCAGGAATCCATTTAGGAATATATATCTATCATAAAATATAAAAGAATTATTTCCTCAATGCAGATGATTCTTGAATGTCCTTTTATTGAGGAAAGACAATGGGGGTGGAGAAGGAAACCAGGATTACTTCTTGAATTCAAAGATTACATCAAGATGTCTTCTTGCAAGTGTTGAACTCGCAGAAATCAAGGAGTGTATATAATTAACAAGGACTTGACTGCTGTTAAGATCTGCAGCCTTTTAACTCTTTTCTTTACAGTCTTTGCTGAGGATTAAAAGCATGAAAAAAAGGGAGAGACTTTATTCTGACCCCCAACTCATGTAACTTCTGACTTCAAAAGGCAATTTGATCTCCCTCTGCAGCAAACTACTACTTTATGACACAAGCAACAGAAGTAAATAACAAAGTTAAAAAGGAGGAGGAAAAGGGAACACAACATTTATTGGGAGCAAAAAGAACAACTTCACCATAAAGCAACTGCATCACAAGGAAAGGAAACAACTTTTGATTTCTCAAAGACAAAATATAAATAAATTGGTCTTGAATAAAGTATGTTTTTAATCAGACTTATGGTTACAAAAGTTTTATATATACTTACAAAACTAAAACAATTATGAATTTGCCTTTGTAGATAGTGTTGTCAACTAATTGACATCATCTATGCACTCCTCAAGACTTTTCTGTGATGACAAGAATATTAAAAGGTTTAGATATTTTGTGTTTTTGTCTTTCAAACTCAAACTAACTAATATGAGAGTGATTAACATCTTAATATTTGAAGGGATAATTATGCATAATTTTTTTAGGACAAATATATTATTTCTGAACTTTGAAAAAGACATGAGTAGAAGTGTAGAACCTCAAAAAAATGAAAATAGAAAAAAAAAAAATCTATGGCTGCTGTGAGAGAATGATAACTATCTTCTCCACCAGAGGTTAGCATTGGATCTCAAATTAAGCTTTTGAAATGTCTCAACCCATGAAACTATATTTTTTTTAGTACATAAGTTGCTTACTTAAAATTCAAGACTTGTATCTATGGGCTCATCCTTCACCAACATTATCTTTAACTCATATATATATATATATATATATATATATATATATACCACTTTTAAGCATTCATAATTATAGTTGGTTTGAGTCAAAAAGAAAAATCGACTTACTGGCCACTTGAAATCTCATCGGATATGTTTTATATATTTTAAAAAAATTATACTTAAATCATCATTGATTGTATATTTTTTATTTTCTATCCATAAAATATTACCAAAAGTTTCTAATAAAAGAATAATTAATGTGATATGTAGCATGGATCAGAATTGCTTATACTTCTCAACCTTAGACGTGGCAAATGCGACGGGAGACGAGCAAAGTTTGATGAAGACTAATTATTGTAATGATAAATAATATATAATGTTAATTACCTCAAAATGACTAATTATTTCTTTTCCAAAAAAAAAAGACTAACTATTGTAGGATAAACAAATTAAAAAACATTATGGTAACCCGTTAACCCGTTACCCGTTTCCTTACCTCGTTCGCGTGTCATCTGTAAGCAACTCGAACGCACGAGGGCCGAGTTTTATGCGCGGCGTCGCCGAGGAGCCAACGAGAGGTCCACGCAGCGTGGGATCCACCGCGGGCTCCATTCGGGGGAAATAATAGCAAGGGGGAGAGGGGACAGAGAAGCGGGTCCCACAGATATAGGCCGTGGAGTACGCCGTGGTGGGCGGCGGGTGAGCCGACGCCGAGTTTGATGCTGACGTCAGGATGAAGTTGGCGCGTTGAGATTCGTACAATCGTCTAAGAAGGGCTCAGATGCGCCCGACGGCCAAGTTGAGCATAACCACGAGACAGTCTTAATGACGTCTTATTAATGGAGAATTATTACATTATGAGTACATGACAGCCTGCTCAGGAGATGCTGACACAGCATAGAAATTAAGCTTAATTTTTCTCTTTTTTTCAAAATAATCGTTATATATACCCCGGAAATTTAATAATCGAAAACATTGGATCGACTACATCAAAACTTATGGTTGCTGACCACAGAATCTCTTAGTTCATGAGTTTGGCAGTGTTCTTCCCCTGCTAAAAACTGTCGATCCTCAAATGGAATAAAGTTATACAAGTGGTGAATTCTTCAAGATGGAAAAGTATAAGAGCCATGATCATGGCATGTCTTTTGAGCAAACATGATTCTGTCATACTTGCACACACAACTTGAGCAGATAGAAACCTCAATTTAGCGACAGTAGCTAACTTATATGATTTAGAACACTATAATTGAAAGCAACTCTCCAAAGAGAGAGTTCTTTATCCTTCAAAGGCTCCAGATTACAAAAAGAGAGAGTTCTTTATCCTTTGCCTTTATTTTTCTTTTGTCATCACATTCTTTTCCTTTGATCACATGTAGCTTCAGCTATAGAATTCAATAGCAGCAAAAAGAGAGATTATTACCCAGCAAAATGGGTTCCTTCAATATGGAAAGGTTCCTGTGAATTTGATATGGTCGAGAGTACGTCTGAGACCATACCGATTGACTGCTCTGGTTGCTGCTCTATAACCAGCTCCATATACCGGCGAAGCATCCGCTTCTATTTGGTGTTTGAAACATTCTCCCAGCTTTCTCTCGGACTGAGTTCGAGCACCTTTTTTCGACGGCCTGGTAGTCGAAGAGGATGATGAGGTGGAGGCAACATTACTACCTGAACCTGCAACAATCTCAGAATCCAACCACATTTGAGCCAGCACCTGGCAGATGCCTTCTTCAACTTCTAGACTGAGAGATCCATATCCTGCAAACTCAGGATGGAGTAACATCAGGCGCTGCAATAATATCTATCGATATAACCTCATGAATCACCCAAGATTGACACTGGAGGTAGTATGCAGCTAGTGAAGATTGACGGAACAGGAAAACCAAGACAGATCACAAATAATTTGTAATTGCTACTGTTTCTCTATCCCAATTTTAGTAATTCTGCTATTGTGTAGATATTCAGATGACAATAATATAATATATAATTGAAAATGTTCTACAAATGATAAAGCATTTATCATAATTCATGACTTATCATTCTATGCCACCTTGGCAACTACGAGTTAAATTGAACTTAAGGATATAAGTTGCAAATAATTTTATCAAATATTATTTAATCTAATTTATACAAAAACAGTTCATTAATAATAAAATAATAATCATAATAATTATTCGATATTAATTAGTATAAAAAAAACTCAAGATGACTAATAATCATGATAAAACATAAATCACGTATTTATGTAAAAATAAATATTATTTCATAATTTTAAATGTATGCATGTAAATAACTACACAAATATCTAAGAACAAAAATTAGAATTTAAATATCATAAGCAAAAATTTTACTAATATATCATATAAGAAAACTACAAAATAAAACCGTAATTTATAAGTTTTTTTTAAATTCTGTAAATGACCTAAATGAGTCGATGAATCATATTTAATTGGACATCCCAAAATTAAGCCAAAATTGGACTGTTCAGATTAGACCCAACATCCAACCCAATTAAACCAATCAAAATTGGGTTCAGTCAAAAAATCCAATTTAGAAACTGATTGATAAAAAATTAAGCTAAAATTAGGCTTCGACCAAAATTTGATTAAAGTAGGTCAAATTGGTCAATTCTATAATTAAGGATATATGTAAAAAAAATTATTTTCGAATGGCAAAACTATAATTTGTTGGGATATATATTGAAAATATTTTATTTTCGAAGGGTAGAACTATCATGGGGACACTGACTAGAATTAAAAAAAATTCAAAAGAGTAAAATAATCTTTTAATAGGTGAAAAAACTCGTAGCCTGGCCTGCGCAAGGCCTACATCCGTCAAGGTGCACAGTCGTCTACTGCTGCATGCCACATGCTTGAACACCTCCACGGTCAATCGATCTTTAATGGCAACCAATGCTATTCAGTGACGCAACGTAGCCGTTGCCCATCAACCACCATTCACAGCTAATCCCTCATCGACGTTCCATTCCCACGCACACGAATATCACCACCGCACGAGTCCTTATCGGTCGTGCATCCTTACAACGACATCTCCTTTGCAGGGTCACCATCCGTCGTTGCAACACAGCATTTGGCCACCGCGCAACCATTGGGCGACCCACATCAGTAGCGCCGGTGTTCATGCTCAACCAATGGCCCCTACGTAGCCGCTATGAACCCCAACCTTCATCGTTGCCAATGATGCTGGCCGTAGCTAACAAACATTATCATAGCTTCTGCCTTTCCCAACGACATGTTTGCTATGCAGTTATCGATTAAAGGCAGCGCCCAATAGGGCTGCTGCCTTCTTGGACTACCTCACACAATGGCACCACTACATGTGTAGTGCCGCTTGCAGCTAAATCCTACCCCCACAGGCAACAGCGATGCCAACCAAGGCTGCTGTTGCCCATGGTGGCAACTGTCGCACGTAATGGCATCGTCGCAGCACTTCCACTGCCACGGCTGCTGCACATAGTAGTTTCTGACTGCAGCAGTTGCCCGTCCAGTCTATGGCCGACGACCAATGGAGGTCGTCGCCCTTAATAGTGCTATCGCTGACAAGCTGCCAACGACGATTGACCGATCAAACACGAGAAACATGTCGTCCCTAGCTCTACCTGCGTAAGGCGAGGAACCTTGCAACGCCTGCAAGCAGGCGACAAGACGAACAAGATAAGAAAGCGAATCAATAACACAGACGGATCATTCAAGCATCGTACAATCAAAATTGAATAGCACCTTTTCCGCAAGCGAAAGGCGCTAATAAATAGATCTAATATACATTTACGATCTAAGGTATTTGATTTCAAAACAACTTGCTTTGATACCAATTGTAAGATAAAAATTATAATCATGCTTCTGTTATGTGAAAAAATTTTAATATGAAGAACTGAAATTGAATAACCATAGATCGAAATTTAGATGTACGTACATTTCGATGTTATTCATAAAACCTTTATCTGATCTGCAAACGCATCATCATTCGATCCAAAGGCTACAACGATTCCAATTTGTAAGAACTAAACTCACCTTCATCTCTCTTCCTGTTTTTTCACAAGAACACTATAAGCGATGCAATAGAGATTAAGGGGAGATGAGAAAAGATATGTACTCTCTCTTTTATATGTTGTGATGTGTTGAGTCCCTAGAAGACCCTATCTATAGAGCAAAGGGTCTATGATAAGTAATTAGGAGAGTTCCTCTCATCAAAGTCATCTCCTAATAAATCCTATTATAATTGGACTTCCTTTCTATTGGCTGATAACTATAATCAAAATCCAATGAGATCTATAATATATCTTATCTAATTAAACATGATCATATAATCTAACAAATAAGCGTGTTAAGGCTAGCTTTTCACTGGACAAGTAAGACTAGCAACCCACTGATGATGAAGTATAATCCTTTTGGTCATTGTTTACATAGAGTTGCTACATTGTCCTTCTCGTGCTCCATTAATATCTGGAATCATACTTACAATGCCAGCATGAGTTGCCAAAATTATAAAAAAAAGCAAACTGTACACAACAAAAACACATCTGTGAGCATAGAATGAGTTGCATACCATTAAGGCGCAGCCATGCATGCATCATCTCATGAGCCAATATCGACCCTGTTAGTAATCTGCAAGAGAGAACTCAAATATTAAAGCAAAGTTTGCATGGGATGATGCAATAATTTACTAGTTTTGCTAGTGTGATACTAAATAAATAGAAACTTAACACCATTTTTTCCAAGGAGAATATATTTGACAAGAATATCTTTTTTTTGTCTTGGAATCCAGAAAAAAGAAAAGAATCAGAGTTGAATGTGTAGCTAGGATAATTTAGCTGAAAAGTGACAGAATCTTAAGAAAATGCTAGCAGGGAAGGCATCTAAGCTAACAAAAGTAGATTGGATAGTGGAAAATAAATCGAAAGATACCTTGGCAGACCATACAGTATAAGAATTGCTGTGACATCACACCGTCTGATCAATCTATATGGCCCTGTTATCATATCTGTAAGTCTGTGTCCAGACCCCATTATTGGCCTTCTCAAAACCTAATGATTTTATTTTCACCAGTGCTTATGACATTCAATAAAAATATTAACATAATTCACTCATAAAACCACTAGCAAACTGAGAATAACAGTTCTAAAACTGAGAACTCTTACAGTTCTAACAATCTTCTCCTCAGAAAGACAGAGACCTCTAGTTTCAGGGAGGTGACGATGCCCCTGTCCTCAGAAGTATATGAAAAGATTGTTATTACCAAAATTCTAAAGGAACAAAGTGCATGCTGTTTAACTCCAAAGTTTTGTTCTTTGACTTACATTCATTTCACCATCCATAGCTTCATTTAGAGCTTGTCGCTCAACTAGAAGGAGCGGAATCTGCTGTTCCACTTTCATATATAAACCTTCATAGAATTCTTTTATGCCGAGGTAAAGGGGTTGGCACTCACTTGTGTCCATTATTGCAAAATTAAGACACTCAAGACAAAGCTTCCGACCATCATCCAAAGTAACATATTTCGTGTCCCTTGGCTGAAGCTCGGCATAAGTAAAAGACAAAGAGAAAGAGCACAACTAAGCATACAATATGAGGCACTTGAACATAAATAAACAATAGCAGAATCGACCTTGGTAGTCTTTTAATAGTATTATGCTTCATGATACAACTAATTTTGGATCGACAATAACTATTGTAAAATGCAGAGAAATAATGGAGCGACTATCTTTTACCAACCTCCATTCTTTCACAACTGCAGCACATAGGAGTGCCATCACGCTCATGTAAAGGACAATACCTTTGCCCCCAAAAAGGATGAGCCCGGTATTCGATATGGCCATCTCTTATTGCAGGGATCTGCAGAAAAGGTCATTATGATGCATCCACAATTCAGAAATTCAGGGGAGAAGGTTCCAGTTAAGGACATAAATAACATGAACAAAGTTAAACTGGTTGAATTATTTTAGGCTTGCATAACAGTCAGGTGCTGACTTATATCAAAAAACTCTGCGTGGACTATGTAGTATGTACAAGTATGAAACTTAGAACCCAAGAGTTGTAATATGTGATTTTCACAATTGTTATGCTACCATGACTACAGATTACTTCTGTACATGGAAAGAAGGTTAAAAATATTTCTGGTATCGTCAAATTGGTGTAAGCACAAAGCTTCATAGAAGTGTTAAAAATACTTGGTTATAAATGCCATCTACCAAAATCAGGGAGTAGGTAGCTAATCAATTTTTGTTATTTTTTTCCTAAGAAATCTAGCCACTTAAAAGAGATGAAGGTGTTTCAAAGTAATTTGAGGAGCCTTCGGTACCCTTAAGAATTAAGATAACAGTTTATTTTCATGAAAGCAATAAAAAATAGAACTATATATACATGCAATGGAAATCATCCATATGCTTTACTCACCGGTCATGCCTTCAAGAAATAAGCAGCCAATAACTAAAAAGCCAACAATAAACAATAACAAAAGGGCGGGCCTTGGTACAATGGTGAGATTGTTTTGTTCCTTTGTTAGAGTGAGCCTTGGTACAATCGTAAAGTTGCT
This sequence comes from Musa acuminata AAA Group, assembly GCF_036884655.1. Lineage (NCBI taxonomy): Eukaryota > Viridiplantae > Streptophyta > Magnoliopsida > Zingiberales > Musaceae > Musa > Musa acuminata. Next base: position 38,341,080 of record NC_088330.1, read on the forward strand.
TCTTTGCAACCTGGGAGACTAGTTTGAGAAATAAGACTACTTACATTGATTCTCCCCAGATCCTATATTGGCAGGAGCCTCATGTATTAGGTATGCCATACAATAAATAAAAACAACTGGCTTATACAACACTTAGATATTTTCAACTACTTCTGCATATATGTCTCTTAGATGCATAGATGATCTCTCATTTCTCATAGTTGAATATAACCCCTATTCCATATAGTTTTATAGTGTTGTTCTTTCCATGACAATCATCGCAAGTCAGTCAAAATATTATATGCATCTAATACGATAGTTTTTTTTGTTATTGTTTCATATAGATAAATTGCATATACTCACTAAGAGTGCTGTTTTCAGTAGAAATATAGAAATAAATACTTACATACTGCTTGCAGACATCACATTTTGGGTGGTAGAGTTTCCTATAGCAAGATTTGTGATAAGGACGATTTTCGTACAAAGATAACTGCATCAGACAAGCCAATGAGATTTAACAGAACCCAAAGATGACAACAATGACAGTCAATTCTTCACCTCATAGTCAGTTATTGGTTTATTGCACCCATGGCAACGGAGACACTCTGGATGCCATACAGCACCCATGGTACTCAAAGATTGACCACGACCAACTTCTTTATTGCATCCAGCACATCTCCTAACCAGATATAAGATCAAGGAAGTTAGTTATACATCTTAAAATATAAAGTTACGATTTCTCAAAAAAATGAAGCACCTAGCTTTCCTCTACCGATCTTAAGCTGCAGGATCTGATCCAGAATGGATGGATACTGAGAACTGAATACGCAATAGATTATTTAAGAGAATATTACAGAACCCTTCAAATTTTTGCCTACAATATGAAGTTAATTTCTTAAAAGATGGTCAAGTTGGTGACATATGGGATTGCAACATGATCATACGACACTAGTAGTTTGTACTAATGTTTACCCATATGACAAGTAATTTGAGCTACATGGGCTGCTGCCAGCCTGTATATTGTGTCTGCCACTGACATAAATGGTCTCACACTGCCATTTCTTTAACAATGTCTAATGTCCATGTCCATGAATTCAGAACAATAATGCAATGTTGCATAGTGCAGCATGCTGCCTCATGACTACACATACTATGGTGCGTTGATCCTTGGTTCCTTGCAGCAGCTGTTTCTCTACACACCGTGGAGAGAAACCTTCAGGGATTGCTTGCCAAGAGATTATGGATGGGGAAGAAAAGGTTAACCCCCTAGGTATTAGTTGTCTGAGACCACCTTAAACTGGAATGTGGGATCTTTCAAATCAAACTGATAAAGCGGATAATTTTCAAACTCTTAACAGATGATATCTTCTAATAAAGAACTTGATCCAAATACAGATCTTGATCTTTCCAAGGTTCAAAATAAATAGAAAGCCTATCGCAGATATCTCAAAAACAAAAGCTTCCCTTCAATTCTTCAAGACAAACTGATAACTAGAAGTAGAGACTTGCTACCTGGTTGAACTCATCATTCTTTGTCATGATTTATTATGGAACTAATGATAACATAAGAGAAATGAAATGACAAATAGGCAAATAATTCTAAAACAAGTACCTGGAGACTGAAGGAAAGGAAAATGGATTACGTTGACAAATTTGGCCATTTTGACGGGGTGGATATTCAGCATTCAAACTTTCTTGTAAAGCCTTTGCAAGCTGTTCGTCTTCCTCCAGAAGAGATTTGTCTTAAGAAAAGAAACATATGATGTTTTAAAGAAAATAATATAATTATAAAAAGAAGAAAAAGATTATATGAAGACCTGAGGCAACTTCCATGTTCTGAAGCTAAGAGGGTTAGAAAGTGCACTAAGTCATGCTATTGGCAGAAAGGTAGGAATGAAAGAGATATAACATAAAGTAGATCATAGAGAAGAACCATCTGAATCCATGAAGTGAGTTAATCAGACAGCGATGGTTGAATAGGCTTTATAATAAATTTAATTACTAACAAAGATGGTTTTCAGCAGATCAGTTTGTGGAGACAATAGTAATGTAAACCATAGGGTCCTAACTAGAGAATACATAATTAAAGGCCTTCTGAAAAGCAGAAAATCCATATGGGAACGTGATATACTAAGATTACCATGCAAGCTTGTTGAACATATTTTTTTGTTGCTAAGTTTCTCAATTCCCTGACTGCCTCAGTAGCATATGCATAAATATCTAAAAACAAAGACATTGCTGATGAGCTAATTTTTTAGAATGTTACAGTTAAGATAGCGGCAGTTATGTTTCTGATGAAGCCCCACAACTGGAAGTTCCTTTTTACAAAAAACCAACAGTTGCTCCACAAAAGAAAAAGAAAGAAAGGTCCCTCGGTTGTAAACCATAGTGCTTAATAAATTATGAGCTTCATTGTTATCACTTCTGTCACTGGCTAGCCATCCTGTGCTCTTTGTTGACAAAAGGGCACTAAGTTTGATATTATTCTTCTCATTTCCTTCCTATCCCCCAAGCAAATCATTTATATGGTATTTCTTATTTTCCACAGAGTTTGTCATGTCTTCAACATCTGGATGTCATTTCCCCTTTATAAATCAGTAAGTAGCATATCTGCTCTTCTCAAAGATAAAAGTAAACAGAAAAATGCTTTAAAATGTTCAGTCTAGGAAAGTTCAATAAAATCCAGGAGCTTTTATAATGATCAGATCTTCAACAACAATCTAGTTGTCTTTGCATTACATCCATAAGCCATTTGAAACAATTAGCTCACACAAGAATGCAAATGAACAGCTCATTTGCTATAGCAGTGCCAGAGTGCTAACCAACAGTTTTGCCTTTCTTCTGCTCTTCTTCTGATAGTGAAAGTGCTAGAGCTTGATCAATGTCTTCGTCATCATACTCCCGCTGGATACCCTAACAACCAGAATTTCCTGAGGTGTGATTAGCAATCAAAGATACAGGAATAATAGCCTACTCAGATTATTTAGGCACGGGGATGTGGAAGAAAATAAATACTAAGTACATAATAAATGCACCGTGTAAGATTGCAATTACAACCTATATTATTTAGAAACAAATTTTGTCATTGACAGCATTCAAAATTTTATTCCAAAGAAAACATTTAGATTGCATTAAAGAGAGATCCTATAGAGGACAAAGGCAGAAAGTTTTAGCGAAAGGGTTACCAATGAACTAGAGGGTTTATTCCAAAAGCCATCATCCGCATGTCTTCCATGGTACTGGCCAGCGGAAAATTTCAAATTTGAACCTTTAAAGAGTTTGTTTAACCAGATCATCGAGCCAGTTGTAATTATCACTAGTAGATTCTGCCTGCACAAAGTATGCAAGACTTAGAAAACAAAAAAGTTAAATCTATACGCAAAATGATAAATTATCATCAGAATTTTGATATGTAGAACATTTCCACAAAACGAAAAGGTTGAATCTTTAGGTGATAAAGGCCTTGATTCAAACTCATGTATGCATAAAACGAAAAACAGAAGATCCTGATTCAGAGTCACATACCCATAAGACAAAAAACGGAACGTAATATAAGTTTACTACAGAAAATTTCTCTGAGCAACAAGCCTCTCATCTCTGAAAATTATGCCTAATGGTAAGGAGCAATGCTCGTTACTTGCGGTAGGAGGACAAAAATATGTAATATTATGCAAGATGAAACCTTTAAACATGCAGAACTAAGACCAACAACAACAAGAACATACAATCTGCAGCTGATACTCCGATACCAGCAGAGAAAAACACACACTGACCGGTTAAAGGTCTACTGAAATCCACAATAATACGCGAGCAATTTAACTGAGGCTCACGACACCTTTGCAGTTCAAAGAAAATGTCAACTTCTTAATTGGCTAAAAACCCAAAAAAATACGCGAGAAATCTAACTGAGGCTCACAATACCTTTGCAGTTCAAAAACAATGTCGACTTGTTAATTGGCTAAAACCCCAAGAACTCATTGTTCGTACAATTCATACCTCAGGAAGGGTTGCAAATGATGCCCAGATCAAATCAATCCGGTATCATATTCCCTTCTCCACAAGAGGGAACAAAAAGGAATTGTTTTGTTCCATTAGGTCAAGGTAATTCTAAAAGATCAAAAGATGGTCGTGAACTTGATTATCTCATCAGCGACCAAAGTCAAAAGAAAGACGAATCTTTTTTTATTTTTTCTCCTTCCTTTTCGTATCACCAGAGTCAGAACCCAACACAAAAAGTGATTTGCGAGGAAGACGACGTCGGACTCGGCAGTCCAAAAAGTCCAAAGAGAACTACTTTTCTACGGCTTTGAGCTTACCAGCTCATCTGCCTGCGTCGACGGAGACAAATGCCGCCACCTCCTAGGTTTTCTGGAGAGCGGAATCGAGCTGGGAAAGTGATTCTCGAGTCGCGAAATAGAGTGCGGCGTCTGCAAGGGAAGGATCAAAAGGTACGGTGGCCCCAAACACCCATCTTTGATTCTTTGCAGGAAGCATAAATGCTGCTGCTTCTGGAGGAAGCCTCGCCGTGCTGTGCGCATCGCGTTCGATGCCGGAATCCGCTTGCACTTCACGCTGCACTCTTTATATGCCTGTGTGATGAAGAATAAGAAAATTTACAAATAGATCCCTAAACTTCAAGTTTATCCAATTTAGACCCTAAACTTAAATTACTTGAGTAAAAGATTTTTTTCACTCATAATCTTGTTTAAGTATATCTCTTCTTCCTCCTCTCATTCTCTATGTCATAAAATCATATACCAAATCTCCTAAAATTTTAATTGAAACAATGAAATAAGTTTATATTTTACCACATGAAAATTCTCTTAGGATTTTTACAAAATACAAAAAAAAAAGTGAATATAATTAATTGTCACTGGCAAGAAGACCTTTTCTATGGTGTTATTAAACACATACATGAAACTTGGATATCAATACAAAACAAAAGCTTACTCCTATATAAATCATATTCCAGGCTCACATATGAAGTCTCTCTTAGCAATTGTTTGTTTTTCATGTGATATTTGTGGCTATAATAGATAGATTTGGTCATCTCACATTAAGTTTGAAATACTTTTGAGTAGGTTAATAAGTGGTAAGTTGTGAAGTATCATAGCTAATCCATCCTGGGTTAATCAGCATGCATAGTTAATGATGAATAGTGTGATTTGCTTATCTTTGAATCAAACATTAGAAGTCATGGGAATTATGCAAGTATTTCTGCTGCATGAAACCTCCATTGTGAGAAGGAATATGCTTGAGATTAAATATCAGATTGCTGGGATGCAGCCATGTTGTATTTGTTGACATGATACAATCATTTTGCTGCCAATCCAACTATATTAAACATCTTTATCACTTTATAACTCTTTCTGTAAATTATAGCTTTGTGTCAGCATATTTATCCCCTTTTCTCTTTCCTATCTCTACTCAACTAGTTTATGTTTTCTTCCTTTCCATTTCTCACCTCTTATACTTTTTCTTTGTTCAAAGGAAGTGCAATTTCATGAATTCAGTAAAAATCTTGTAACTTTTTTGATCAAGTCTAAGTTCTTATTTGCTAGTTTATCTTTTTCTCTATATGAGAGCTCCTCATTATATGTTTAAATCATCATGTCTTAATTATTTAAGATCGACTATAAACATCTTTTCAAGTCATTAATTTCATATAAAATAATATCTTTCGTTAAATTAATAAGAAGATCAGATGCTAGAATACTTTTTGTGCCATCATTGCTGTGTTTTGCTTATGGAAACTTGCTTTGGAGGCAGATGATGTCTGCTACAGTAGTCTGCATCTGGGCATCAGTTCAGTTCTGTGTGCTGCACATCATAGCCTATCATATTTCATTCTCAAGTAGATGATAGTGAACTGACACTACTGAAGAATGGTGGAATTGTTGTTGCTCTTTGAACAGGCAAAACAAAACTGTTCAAAAGAGAATGAAAGGTAATGCTTTCTTTGTGGAGGCTGTCTTTTTTTTGGGGGAGGGGGGGATGTTTCATCACCCTGTTGAGAGTCACCAGTAGAACACTAACTATTATATCTTCTAACCCAACTTAATTTTATGGTAATAATTTAATATATCCACCGAAATAAAAAATGCAAGAAGATTTGCAATTGAAACTGTGTTTTAGGAGAAGCAGAGAGAGAGGCCTTTCGATCGAAAAACAAATGTGAAACTCACAAAAAATAATTATGAAAAATATTTAAAACGATAAATGTGTATGTTAAAGAGGAAAATATATATTTTGGGAGAATAGAGAAGAATAATCATGTTTCTTTGTGATGCTTCATCATCTTGTGGCAAGCATAGTGGCTCTGCAATCCAAAAACAAATGAGGAACTCATAAAATATTAGAAAAATATTTGAAACATAGTGGTGTAAATTATCGATATTAATAAAGGGTATAATAAAGGATGAATATCTCTTGGAAGACATACTATAAAATTAAAATAATACTTCAAGAAATTAGCATGGTCTTTGTGTAAAGGTGACATACACAAATTAAGAGAAGGTGCCACTTTTTTTACTACTCTATGAAATACTTGTAGGTAGGTTTTATGGTAAATATAGAGCTTTCCAATTGAAAAATAAATGAGAAATTTATTAAAAATAATATTTGAAATATAATCTCATATTAACATCTCTTTGGAGGCATCCGATAAAATTTGATCAGTACAAAAGAGATTAGCATGGCCTCAAATCGCGAAATAATCAAAATATTTTCTACTGCTATAGAGAATACTTGTTTGTAAGTAGGTTTATTGACAAGCATAAATCTTCTCAATTAAATGAAAAATATGATCTCACAAAGGCACGCATAGAGCTTGCTAATTGAGAAATATAGTACTATATGGTTGAAATATAGTACTATATAGTATTATTAGAGAAAATTTAATTTTTTTTCTACTATGCCGAATAATACCATGGAGACAAATAATGCAAGGATGTTGACACTTAACAAGTATAAAGCTTTACAATTGAAAAACAAATGAGAATTCATAAAAATATTAAAAAAAAAATTAAAATATAATCCCATATTGATGAATGATGAAACAATGTTGACGTTAATAAGCATGCATGTTAAAATAGTTCAATGTCCCCATGCAAGAATAACATGCGAAAATTGTGAAATGGTTTAATTTTTTTTACTACTCTGTGAAATGGTTTAAATTGTGAAAGGGATGTTAACATGCAAAGAAGTATTTGATAAGCTAAAAGGAGACAGCATGAAGTATAAGAGGTGGTCGTGCATAGACCATCCACAAATGGCATCCATACAAATGATGCACATGAGGAATAAAGCAACACATAGTATGCACAAGGATTCTCTTATACATAGCAGCAAGAAAGTAATATAGCAGAAAGAAGCCATTCTTTTCCACAACCATTGAAAATCCTGAAAGCCATACAGAAGGTTCACGGCACCAAAGATTTGTAATTACAGTATGCAGACAATCTCCGAGAGGTCCCATTCAACTAAAATCAAAACCCGATGCAAATTAACACTTTTGAAATCAACTTGATGATAGAAATATTCAAATATCATGTTTAAGTGCCATGAATGGAGAACAGTTCAAAACAACTGGCATATCAGAAAAGCATGCATGTGCATTGAGATTCTGTGTCAAACGATAGTTTTTAGATTTTGCACCATTCTAAAGCAGGAAGACTTGATTCATACTTACATAACAAAAGTTAGTTTGGTAAAGAATATTGGCAGAGTGATAAAAAAGCAATTAATGCTTTAACATCTATTTCTTCCCATTAATCTATATTTATCAAAGGACATTTCACACTGAAAGAAACAATAACACATTTAGACTTGGCTATCCATGCACTAGAAATACAATATAGTGATACATAAGAAAGCTATATCAAATGTTAAAAGTTTCATACATGAAATCATGGGAGCCTGTACTCTTTGGGTTGCAGTTTTGCAGCTTTTTCTGTCTTCATTTCAAATGTTTCTTTTTGGCAAAGGATGCTAATATTTGAACCCATCACGGTTGCAGATGATGCAGGATACTTTATAGCCTTCACTTGCTTGCTGGTGGTGTCATTAGTCTGTATTCTGCACGCATTTGAAGGCCTATGGAAGTTTCGATATACACTTATTGAGACAAGAAAAAAAACTAAAAATTTCATCTGCATTGTAACAAATTGTTCCCAGGAACAGAATGTGAATAATGATTTGTTAAATTTAATCTTCTCATCTGTTACGTCTCACATCTATAGTATGTATTACATTATCTAAATTTTGCAATGACTTCAAAAAAACATCAATCAAGCTGGAATAGAATGAATGTGCCATGATTTACTATCTATCACTTTACTCTATCCAAGAAAAAATATACACAAAATAACAAATAGGCATTTAAACTGCAGCTAAGTAAGCATTAAAATCACAACACTTCAGTGGATGATGAAACTAATCCAAAAGTAACAAAAGAAATTCAATTTTTTATTCTGGCTGGAAAAGTTGGCCACTTCCATGGGCAAGGCAAGCTCATGAATTTAGCTTTAAAACTATGATCATTGTATCCAATCTCTTGATGGATTATTTCCCAGAGATTGTGTCTTAAATCTTGGACAATTCAATCTCCGGGTTGGCCACCCAACAAGTCGACCTTTTTGAAAACATCTCTGAATAATCTAATATCATTATAGATCTGGCCTGCTGTTCGAACATCTTAACACTTGTATTTTCCATTTACCAATACCCTTTTCGTTAACTGGTATGCACAGTCCCCAGATTTCATACATTATACCTACATCAAACAGAAATCTTAGTCTGAAACATTACCTTCTTCTACCCTTCATGCCCAAATCATGCAACATTTACTTTCGTATGAATTTTTATTTGTCTTGAAGAAAATGTAAAAGAGACTTGCTATTGAATATCAACACTTCTCAGCTGTTAAAAACACTCGATCAGCAATCTATCTGCAAATACCAATAATTATAACAACTGCACCAGATTACCTTCAAATCCCATACTGTCCATTTTGGCACCAGCTAATTTTGTCAGTTAGTGCTTTTAAAGAGGTGGATTCTATTTCGTCACAATCATCCATCATCAAAGTCACCAATCACACTGCAGGAATAATCAAGGATAATTTAATTTCTAGATCAGACAAGCAAAAAGTTCTTTTATTAAATTTGAGTCATGCCAGTGGACCACCAGTTCCTCAGGTACCATGCTGCTCTGCTCATGTGCACTATCATGACAAATTGAGAAAAGCTCGAGAGACTGCATTGCCAAACCAGAACTCGTGAGGGAACATGCTTGTGCTGACAAAGCTGGCACAACATGTCATCTCAATAAACTGTTACTTCATGTGTTTTAGCACAGATAATAGTACCATCAGCAGTATAATATATTCTATTGGATTGGAGACTGCAAAAATACAAAATAAGGATTCAAATGGGTCTCCAAATCACTTTTTTTTATAAGTGTTATGCATCTGCTATGAGTCTTTTGCCTTTTTACCTTACGGTTGCTCCTCAAGAATTAATTTGTGTCTCATAAAAGAAAACATCCACCTTCATATCAACTAGAACTTCAAATTTTTCTTTTTTAATTTAGATCTTCAATTACTCTTGGGCATATTATGCTAGTTTAAGTTCCATTTTCAGGAATCTGGCATATCAAAGGTACTGTGCATCTATAAAACTTAACTAGCAGGTTAAACAATTTTAATAGCCGAATAAGCAAGGCACTTACATTCAATAGTTCTCTGCCACAGGTCTAGAAGGGAAAAGTCTTAGAAGAAAAGTCATTAAAGACCACAGGCAAACAACACCAAGGATTTGGAGAACGGCTAGCATGGAAATGAATGCGCTACTTCTTTCCATTACTGCAGTGTTCGTAGACGATCCTCTCATTAGAAACAATAACCTTTCTATAAAATGTGCACCCTTGTTCAACTGATACAGTCTATATACCTGCAATATAAAATCAGTCCAAGTACTAGAATTTGAATCGGAAAAGGACTTCAAGACAGGATCGTAACCGATACCTCAAAGATTATTGGCAATACAGGCCAACAAGATGAATTACGTCTGTCGAGGTGTGTCTCAAATGCATATTGTGCAGCACAACCCATCAGAAATGGAGCGACGGCAACCACAGCAGGGAGACCAATCACTGGCCAAACAACATAGGCCGCAAGAAGAGGAGCAAACACCTTGAAACCCATGGTGAAGAAAGCCGAGGAAAGGTAGCCTCTGAGGCCGGTGATAAGGCTCCATCTTTTCGGGCTGAAGTCAAGATATGGGCGTTGTACATGATCAGTTACTGACAGAAATGCAGCAAGCCCGACATAGAATATGGCCTCTGAAGACAATGAGGCGACAATTTCTGCAGAAAATAGTTATATTCTTCAGGAAAAAATAACAAAAACAAAGTGGCCTTTATACATTAGGAAAGACTAAAATTGACATAGCTAAGCATGATGTTTTTTTTTCTTGTTGAAATAATTCTATTCTTATTGGTTTCTAACGTTCAATTTAATTGATACTTGTAACACTGCCCAAAGAATTTAATTGATCAAGTACTAAGTTCTTGCCAAGAACAACGATATGTACCTGCAAGGATCTCATCTCGTAGAACCGACTCGATAACGTTGCCGAGAAAAAATTGTGGAACCACGAGCGAAGATATCAGCGCTAGAGGACCTAAAATCCACACGAGCGATCCTGTGCCGTCCTTGAAGGGGGAAGAAACCAGCTTCCTCTCTTCCACCATCTGGTGAGTCAATCCGCAGAAAGACACAGAACCCGACTTCCCACGAAAGGGGTCAAAGCTGCCCCTCGTGTGAGACCCAGACCGGAGGACCGCGTCGAAATCCCTAGCGCTAACCAAGGATCCAACGTTCGAATCAACACTGGACGCATTCGCCTCTTTTACCGCGCCGTTGGAGTTCTCTGAATCGGGCAAATAGGCTAACACCTTGCCCGGCAGAATCGATCGACCTTTCAGAAATCAACCGAAGCAACATCAAGATGTCATTTTTCTTTGAGATTCGGTCGACGGAGGAGAGAGAATTTACCTGTGGATGCGTTCCGGAAGCGGAAACTGCGGCCGTACCATCGAAGGTTAACAGGAGGAAGCTGCATCCAAAAAGTCCAAAAGGGTCAGGGGTTAGGGTTTTAGGGGGGGGGGGGTTTTGCATTCTCGGAGTCGCGATGGGGGGACGAGATCTTACGAAGGCGGAAGGGCCGGAGAGGCTTCTGCGACGGGGGCAGGAGGGAGGAGTAGAGGAGGGAGGCGAGAGTTGGAGAAGGCGGCGGTGCACGCAGCAAACGGACTGTAGCCGCGTCGTCATCTCTCCTCCGGATGCGGTGGTCGCTGGGTAATCCAAAAACCCACCGTGGCCTACTACTACTACTGCTACACGAAACCCTCATCGGATAAAAGGAAACATGATTTTACAATATTATATTATGTTAATATTAATACTGTATTTCTAAAAGTATCGAAAAGAATCTACAACTTATTTTGAGAAATTCTCGTATAACTTTTTTAAAATAAATATTTTAACAATATTTTAACTATTTTGAGAAAACAATATTTTCATCTATCCCATAGTGCTTTGTAAAAAATTTTCAAAGTTAGAAATTTATTTTTGAGAGTTTATCCAACTTTATATATATATATATATATATATATATATATAGTGATTTTTTCTAAAAATATATTTATTTTAGATATTTTCTAAATAATTACTCTTTTATTTTAGATATCCTAGAAAACTATCCAAATTACACCTCATTCACCCTTCTTCCGTTATTATCATCGGATTCACCATCACCTCCTCCTCCTTTCACCATCACCTTGCATTTTGCATCGGCTCCCTTTCTCTCAGCCTTGCTAGAGCTATTGCTCACAATCCTCATGCAAGAAAAGACGGGTGCATAAGATTCATTATTACCCTCACAATCATTGTCGAAACTATTGCTGGTAACCCTCACACAAGAAAAAAGAAAAAGTACAAGAACTATCATCGATCCTATGCTCCACGGATTTGTCTGATTCAACCATAATGCTGTATTTTATCTCTGACGAGTGAATTGTATATATTGACTTGAGCAAACCAAAATAAGGCATCTCCAAGAAGCATAACTTAGCATCAAATCTTATCCACAGGCATCAAAGTATAAAAGGCTGCAGTATGTTTCAGTACATTGTGATCAGGTCAGACTGCGAGAGACACATGCAGATCTGCGTTTGCATGGCAGTTTGATCGCAGTGTAGAGTGGACAAGAGGATAATCAAACTAGTTGTAAGCCTGCTGCTGTTCTTGAGCCACCCTCACATCTTCCTCACCATCGAGAGTCCTGGCATCATCATCATCATCATCAAGGGCAAGAGAAGGCATCATCGAGCCATCTGCTGGGCTCACCGTCCTTCTCCATGGCCGGTTGCGAACGGAGGTGGGACTGGAGAACGGTCACCAGCCGGTTGACGCGCTTCCGGTGGCGGATCCTGCTGAGCACGACGTCCTTGTCGAGGGACCGCCGCTCCGCGCCGCCTCCTGCGTCCGGACCCTTGAGGTAGAGGGAGTTGCTGACGGGGCTTCGGGCCACCTCCATGGTCTGGTTCTCGTCGCCGGAGGAGGAGGGAGGCTTCTTGGCGACGAAAGCCATGGCTAAACGCTGCTTGAAGCTTCAACGACAGCGAAATGGAGATACCGATGAGGCTGAGAGGAGGTGGGGTTCATATAGAGCTGGGGTGGGGCAAAACCAGGTTCGGGAGGACATGGTTTCTTCTTCTCGTCTCTATTTCTTCTCTTCATCGGTTTGCCTTCAATTGTTTTATGGATTTTGGAAAACGATCCCACATGCATCCACCCAAAATTGCTCTTAGATGAACTAAATTTTGGAAAACGACCTCACAAGCATTCACCCATGAATGAAATTGATATTAGTGAACGATCTCACATGAATGAATTAAATTGCTATTAGATGAACTAACTAACTATGTGTTGGTTGGTGTAATGCTTATCGATTTTAATGAATTATGGATTTAAATATAAATTTAAACGAAAAGATGGCTACAGAACTTGAAATGTTAAACGTGGATTGAATATACTTTTAAATCAGATTTAGAAACTCTTTAATTAAATTTAAAATAAATTCAAGTGAAAAATAATAATTAGTTAATTTCAGTAGATTCAAAAATAGTAAACACATTACTTTTTCTTTTTCAATTTGGGATGATATTGCATCGTTTTTTAATTTAAAAATATGTAATGTGATAAAATAAAGTTAAAATATTTTTAAAACAAGTGTGAATAGAAAATTAGATTATCCTGAGGGTTAATTACATATTATCCATAATATTCGTTGCTTCAATAAAATTTATTTTTTTTAATCTCATAAAATTATTTTTTTTAACGTTATATAGGGATCTTAATGTTTCACTTTTATAAGTATAAAAATAAAATTTGAAGGGATAAAAATTGGAATATTAAAAGTAACTGATTATAAAAGATAATTTATAATTAACCTCTGAATGAGCGTGATTAAGAGGTTAGTCAAATCAGATGGATCTATTACTTCCTGCCAAGTAATGCTTTGAGATTCGTTCACTGTAAGATGCGATTACCCACTTTCTAATCCTCATCACGTACCCATTGCATTCGATCACATCCACATTCAGATTCCACATGTCTTCATCAAGATCCGTCGAACACGACTTTTACAGCCGGCAGGACTAAACTATTGATAGCTACACGCAAAATTTCATAAGACCTGCGGAATGTTGCATGCATATATATGCGCCTGCAGAATAAGTAATTTCCGTATTTTTACGACTAAATTTATTTGGACATATATAAATTATTGTAAAATATATAAAAATATTCATATATGTTCACTGTAGTTATTCTCTATTAATTGAAACCTTAACTGAAACATTTAGAGACATTTTAAATATTATATATTTATATATTTTTAAATTGGAATTATCTGATGTTAACTTCAATTAGCTGTGGGTTGACATCAGATTTTGGATGAGTCCATCTCTTTGACCAATTTGGGTTGGTCAAACCGCTCAGCCTGATAACTTAGCAGCGGAGCCAACTAAATCCGTCCACGTGTTCGTCTCTGTGTGTGCTTCGTTCCAAGACCAAGTGACGGACTTGCCGCGTGTCCGTCCGGCCACAAACAGAGGACAGGAGGAGGAAGCAAAACCAGCAGCTACCTACTCTCCTGCGCTGCCAAACCAATGGGAACCAGTTGGGGGTTGTCGCCCGAATCCGAGGGCGCCGCCGAAGCGTCATGCTTGCCCGTCGCCTCCGTTAAGAGACGGCAATTGTTGCCCACGGTTCCTTGATGGCGTTCTGTTTCCATCCTTCCCCCTCTTTGATTGAGATTTCAGCAATATTAACTTGTGGCTCGTTCAGAAATGGATCTTTATCATCTGCAGCTATGTTGCTTTAGGAGAGATTTAGCAGTGGATCCGATGTTCCTGCTTTTCTGCTGAGAGAGAGAGAGAGAGAGATGGATGTGTTTGGGGAGTCGTCATCCTAATTGCTTCAGTCGACCTATCCATTATCAAAAATCTAATCAATCTATCCATGACTGTTTAGCCAATTTGTACCTCAGGGTGTTGGTCAACTTGATCGCATTGGGTGCTTTACTGATTTGGTCATGTTGGCCGCTTGGTCGACTTGGCCACCTCGAGCGTTGATCGATCTAGCCACCTCATGCATTGGCCGACTTAGCCACCTTGAGCTTTGGCTGACCTAGCTGCACTGGGTGTTAGCCAAACTAGTCACCTCAAGTGCTAGTCAATATGGCTATCTTGGGTATTGACTGACCTAGTAGCATTGGGCATTGGTCAACCAAGTCACTAAGTGTTGGTTGACCCGACCACCTTGCGCATTTGATCGATTTGCTTACATCGAACATCGATCAGTCTCTTGCATTTGGCATCAATCAAGCTACCCACGATAGGCGCTTGGTCGACTTATCCATATTGAGAAAGTGAGCTCTACATTAGAGATGCCAGTGCTTATAAAGAATGTGCTAGCCATCAATTTGTTTTTCATTTGCATGCATGTTGAATGCTTTAGATGCTCTCATTGACGAAGGATGCGTCATGTGCTAAAGATGCTTATGTGTGCGAAAGATACATTAGTTCTTGGGATTTTTGTTTTGTCCATAGAGGATACATCACACATAAGAGACTCTTATGCCTGTGAAGGATATACCAAATATTAGGATGCTTTGGACTATTTTAGTCATGCTATCATCGAAGGGAGCACTTTAGGCCATTTCGATCATATTGTTATTAAAATGAGTGCTTCGAGACATGTCAGCTACACTACTGTAAAAGAAAGTACTTTAGGCTATGTCGATCGTACTATTGATAGTCTTCGGGTTATGTTGATTGTACTAACATCATATATAACATTTTGAATTGTACTAACCATGCTAACGTTGTAGATAGTGCTTTAGGTTGTGCTGATCATGTTGTCCTCATATAAACTACTTCGGGCCATTTTGAGGTTGTGCTGATCGTAGGGAGTACTTCGGGCCATTTCGACCATGCTTCGGGGTGTGTCAACCACACTTTGGGTCATATCGATTATTCTTCGAGCTATGCCAATTATGCCATAAGTTGGGGGTGACACGCCCTTGCTAGTGTGCTCTTTAAGCAAGTGAGCAAGATAATGTTCTTGTGACATAGGACCTCTTTCTAGTGCTAAAATGATAGAAATGATGTAGGCAATGTATGAATTAGGTCAACTCAGTTTGGGTTCATATACGTAAGAAGTCTGATGTGGTCAATAGGATAGCTCCAATACTCACTTGGGGGCTGAGGTACACTCGGATATATACTTTGTAGTTGATATATATAAAGATCGATATTGGATTAGATTCTCGATATGATTTCTTGGGTATATGCTTTGTAGTTGATATACATAAAGATTTCTCTTACGCTTAATTCAGTAGCCAATAAAGGTAAAGTAATTGTAGTTAATAGTTACTTACCTAGATTGTTTTGGCCTAGTGGTCATTTTATAGTAGGTTTAGCCTGGGCGATATTCTCATAGGATTTATCTCTTATCTTGCTCATGCTGACTGAGCCTTTGTTGGTAGAAATATTTCCCCTATTAGACCAACGCATTGCTAATTGATCTCCTCTTCCTCATTTTGGATGTAAATTCTAGAATTTTACATGCAGAAAGAATACGTTCAATAGGAGGCAAGTATTCCATCACGAGCATTATCTTTTTAGGTGTAAGATTACAAGTGATGTTGTTAGATCATTGAAGATTATATATACCGAATATTTTGAAGCTGATACATGTCTCAAATGCTTGTTCTAAATGCTGAAGCAGTCTACAAGAAGTGGCAGAGTGGTTTCAAAGACAGAGCAATCTTATGATTGCTGCAACAATTTGCTCTTCGTGGCATGGCTTAGAACTGGGAAGCTAAGAAGAGAAGCCTCTCTCCCTTTCTCGTCACTATGCCCTTCTCCACACTCAGGCCTGAACTCCCAGGAGAAGAGAAGATGTCGTGGCGTTCGCCCCGCAGCTTGTCGAGCTCCCCACTGCATATCTCCATCAAGCTCTACATGGCGAATTCACTACCTGTTCTGCTAGAAATTACAAGATGAGGACTTCTTGAATGAGACTGCAGAAGCCTCTTGAACGGGATGTTCCCTTCTTTTCATTCCCCTACATTTTTCTTTTCCTTATACTTTATTATTGACATGAAGCTCGAAGGAATTGACTTCTGCTGCTGCTGCTGCTGAGGTTTGACTGCAAGCATGATGCGAGGAGGCAGCAGCAGCAGCCATGACATACCCATAGTAATTGTCCACTGAATCAAGAACTTGCCTTACCCTTTTGATCTACTAATCCCATGGTTCTTAAAGCCCGCGGACTAATCAAATAAATGCTGGATTGGAAGTTGAACGGGAAAGATCTTTTTCTTAATATCTTAGGAACATTTCTTCTACTTAGATGTGAAATGTTTCAGAGTCTTGTCAGAATGATCTACACAGTCACACCCTAAATTATCCAGAGACCAGACTTTACAGGCACATAACTCACCGGTTGTGTTTGGCTCTCCTGCAGATTCTCGACAGCGAGAGTTCATCATCTTCCAAGCAAAACTTGAACACCACCAAAACAAGTTATCTCAGTACCATCAGGATCTCTTTCTCCTTTTTCTTCCAGATTTCTTTAAATGATCAAGCTATATAATTCACAAGCATTTTAGAAGCGTCATGGCTGCCTAAGGAGATTTCAAGGTCAGGCATCTTGGTATGTGCAGCACCAATGGAGTTTGGCACCAGGTTTAGCCGTTGTTCCTGTGACTGGGTAAGTACTTGTGGTTGATCTTCCACCAGTGCCTGCTCACAGGTGAAGAAAGGTCAGATCTTTTTTGTTGGATCAAAGAAAGAATATGAATGGTGCATCAGTGATAGATATGTGGTGAAACATGATCAGATTTCATCCTATAACACTTTGGGTGTCTGTTCTTTTGCAGACATTCTTGTTTTCTGTTTACTCTTCAAAAATAGGAAAAAAAGCACTTTTAGATATCCTTTAAGTGTTTAAAAATAGTGTATTTGTCCATATATTATGAAATTGCTTGTTTTGAATGAATATAGACACATAATTAGTGCTGAAGAATATGATGTATATAAATCTCTACCTTTCTCCAGGAAACCAGCTATGCCACCAAGTTCAAGTACATTATTTCTTAAGTTTCCCCTCTAACAACAGTAAGATATACTGAACATTTTCAGTGTATGTGTGTGCATATATACAGTTAAATGCTTGTAAGAGATGGAAGAAGAAAGCAGAAAACAGAAATATATCAAGATGATCAAGGATATTCCACTAAAATGTAGGATGCAAGCAGTGACAGGCACAATAATTATCCATGTCCTATTCAATGGCTTCATCAATCTAAATTCACCCTTATACTTTCTTCTCATACTATCCATTGAAACTACAAATTCAAGGTGCTGCAACTCTAGGTAAAATAAGTATCAGGTGCTGCAACTCTAGGTAAAATAAGTGTCAGATCCAGCTCCTACTTAGAAGTTTTATTGTCTTCCTTGAAACTTAAATTATCCTCTTGTGTCATCAATGTCAGCACAAGGGAACCAGAAGTGTTGTCTGCATACCTGGTAGTCATTGCTTAGCAAATCATCACTTCTGAAGAAGGGATATGCCAATCCATTTTGTTTGATTGATGGGTTCCAAGCATGCCTCTCTGCAGATGGATATATCTCTCTGCACACAAGATGGACAATGAAATCAGAAATTTATTGGGCAACAAAATGATATGGTGTGTCAACATTAGATGTGATATATATGTTTGTTGCTATGGACAGATATAGATCCAGTTTCAGCAGCAACAGTGTTGCACAGTTCTCACTGTTCCATCTACATCACCCTTTCACAAAGTTACAAACTGATTTGGTTGTCTTTTGTCATTGTTTGTAGCCTACAGTCATGAACCTTCAATCCAAATGGGACAGGGGCAATCTGACATCCTAAGTACCTCATAAATAAGAAATAAGTGAGACATAGCAATCAAAATATATACTTCTGAAGGATCAGAGGCAAGATAGAACAATAATGTCATGAAAAATGAGGAGATGTGTGTGTCCAAACACTTCCAAGAATTATCCAAATGAAGTTGTCCTGCCTAAAAGAATAAAACCTCAAGTATAATAAGCAAGTGATAGAAAACTAGGCTGAATACTTGTGACTTCCTTGGCAATGTTAGGCCCAAGTGTAAGTGGTGACTAATTAGAAAGGATTACCAGATGTGTGACACAATGTGCAAAACCTTTTCTATCCCTTCTGTAGCAATTCTTGGGACCCTTCTCTTCCTCATCTTGGAGTTCCTACATGGGACAAGATCACCTAATGTTAAGGATTTTATGTTGCATCATACACTTTTTTGCTTACTGCAGTCATTTTTCCTTTTCATTTTTTGTCTGACAAAAGCTACTTGTTTAGGGATTTTCTGACAAAAGTCCTTGAGCAACTTTTCCTTCTTCATGGACTGAGTCATATAACTATGTTGGCAAGAAGGTGAGATTAGGCAACAGCACATGATCTAGTGATGCTTTCATCAACCAGTGGTTTCCCTTAATTCATTCAAATTCAAACATTTTCTGGATCTGGTTATAAGAACATTCTCTTATACAATTAAACAATGCCATTACACCTAGTAAATACCTGGAAGCAACCTCCATGTGTGCAAGACAAGAACAGTAGGCACAAATCCAGTGGTCAAACACATGAAACCCTTGTGTTCCTTTGTCCTTAAATCACCACAACCTCAGTAAAAGAATACAGGGACAGCTGGATCAAGACTACTTGGTTTGACCACAGCTATCTATCAACTAATAACTACAGAGACAAATAATTATTAAGTGATCTCCAGAACAAGATGACACCCCCAGTTCATCTCTAACTTGTTTCAAGCAGCATCAATTCACCATTTCAATCTGGCAAAATGGTATCCACCACATGCATGGGCATTCAATGGGAAGGTGAATAGACTGATGCAGAAAGGAGCATCTGGAAGAATTAGACTGACCTAGGAGATTTGACCTGTGTGGTTGGTGGGGTTGGTGTGCTGAGGGAATGATAAGATGAAGTGATCTCACTCCCAGCTTTATCACATGGCAGTCCTCCCTCCACTTCCTCCATCCCTGTCCTCTGGCTAATGCCCATATCTGCCTGACCTTGACCTGCAAACCATTTCACCCACCACTGAGATCCAAATGGATGTGCTTCTCGGTACAGCAGACTAATAAATCAAGCAAGAAAAGGCCAAGCCATGGCCGGGTGATGGTATCGGCGTCCCTTATAGAACAAACACCAAAGACATTTTGGTGGAGGAGGCTTTCTGTGTTGGAGAAGGAATATCCATGTACCTGCCTCTCCTCTGTCAGTGCTCTTCACTGTTCTGTACATCTGCATCGACATGCACATGAAGACTATTAATGTAATGCAACCAAAGGAAGGATCCAAAAGGTCACCATGCTAAGATTAATTACTTCAATAGATGCCAGTTTGTCCTTTGCACTTGGATGCATGTCGTGAACCCAACACAAAACCCTAATCCTACTAGAATTACCAGGAGTTGTGCAGGAAATTTAGGGAATATGAGATCGACAAGCAGCTATTTTCTGTGGTTAGTTCTGTACCTGCAGATGGCTCTTTACATGAGCAAGTGTGAGATCCTTGACGTTCATCAGCTCCAACACTGATTTTGGCGTAGCTCCTGCGTGCCAAAATGACTCGAGCAGGATGATGTTATGACTCTTGAGCATGACAAGAACAATGTCTACTATAGTGAAAGCTGGAGTTGGGATGCTCACTCTCGTGGCCGCCGAGGAGCTTCACCGCATGAACGAAATGTGCGTGTAAGGTGGACGTCCACCTCATTCTCGGAGCCCTAACGCTCCTCTTCCCTCCATGGGCCGACCTCGAACTCCGCTTAAATCCACAGATCTGAGGACGATGAAGCTTCTCATGGTGATTGCTGAGACTTGACCCTGGTGACTGGAGCCCCAGGCTCAACCTCGGTTCAGCATGGTTTAACTCCCCGCCGTGGTCATTCTGCAAGAAGGCTTCATCGTGTCCCATGTCGCCCTCGCTGCTACCAGAGATCGTACCTGCCTCCCCCCCAAAAGCCCCCATCATCGAAGCTCCGTCGACGGAGACCGATGGTGGACTGATGTGGAGTGAGAGATCAGGATAGATGGTTGACATTTGAGCTCGATGAGGCAGAAGGTGGAAGATCGGGATCAGCAATATGTAAAGAGTTTCCCTGCTGAGAATTAACTCCTAAATGAAGAGCAGCTTCTTGGAAGAAAGAAGGGCTGGAAAGAGAGCCAGAGGTGGTGGAGTAGAGTGAGGGATGAGAAGGAAATCGAGTGGGAGTACTGGGATAAATAGAAGCTTTTTTCCGTGATTATTAGGTCATGAGTGGGTTATGATTTCCAGGGGTACAATGTTCGAAGACTATATAACAAAGAAACTAGAGAGAGAGAGAACAAGACAGTGAGAAGGCAGGCCTGGAGATAGGAGAATGGCAAATAATAAATGCTGCAGCATCGCGGGAAGAGGTGCAGCCATAATTGCAGGATTCCCAGATTGCTAGGCACGAAAAGAAAGATACTGACCCAGAGGAAGAAAGAGAGAGAGAGGAGTATTGCCTAGAGAGAGAATGCAATATCTCTTTCCTCTTCCATGAAAACGAAGGGAAGAATGGCTTTAGGTATAAATGGAGATGGATAAAGAGAGAGAGAGAGAGAGAGAGAGAGAGAGAGAGAGAGATGTCCTGGAATATGAGAAGAACAGGAGAACTGTTCATTTGACATCAACAGATAGTGACCTAATTTGCCCACTATCTCTCCGATGGTGCGGTTCCTGAGTTGGAATCTGGTGGAGCGATTGGAAGATTGCCAGCAAGGTGAACAGTAAATAGACAAGTAAATCAAAGAAGACACCACCACCGGGCACGTCAGATGTTGGCAGTGCATAAACAACTCTGTATATTAGGACTTCCAAGTTCTTCATGTTCAGCAAATTCCTGTGGCATATATCATCATCCTGAGCTAGATGTACTCATTACTAATATATATATACTGCAGTGGAGCTCTCCCCCACGCACGCGTTGAATGCATGCCATTCCTGTGCTGGACACATGTACGTGTGGGATTAGGGGAAGAAGAGGAGGTCGCTCGCCACGGCCGACGCCGGGTTGGGATGCCCGGCGACACCGGAGCCGCGCCTCCACGTGCATGGAGCTGGGCCGATCTGGGCCCTAAGTTTGACCACTCGACGGCTAGCATTTGTCGTCGTCCCTTCCCCGTCTTCCCCTTCTCCGGTATTCCCTCCTCCTGTCCATGGATGTATTCTCGAGCCCCTCGAGAACCACGTGGCGCCCACTCAGCGATCCACGGTGCTCCCACGTGCCCATGTCACGTGACACAGGGAAACCCTAATCCCTGCATAACTTTGCTCATGACAGACTTTCCCATCTCTCTCCTTGATGTAGACAGTGCAATTATTGGATTGGATCCGATTAGAACGGGGCGTAGATCGAGCTTTTGACCTGAATCGCATTGAAGAATACTTTGGAGAAGCACTACACCTGCCATGCAATGGAAGCTTTTGGCAGCTCCATCGAAGCACAACACCTGCCATCGAACAGCAGAGCTGTGACCAGAACTGGAGTTCAATGCCAGCATATATTGCACTCGTTGAACTTTTTATCTCTTGGTAAGTCTGGTCCCCAAGAATCTCAAAGTAAAACATAGTTTGTTTGGGTGAGAAACAAATGGAAGCTTGTTCTCTACAACATTCACAGGCTGTGGTAATCTCTCTCCTCTAATACTTTAAAGAGGCAATCCCTGCGACTCCTCAAGAGCAAGCTAATGGAATGATCTCACTCCTTTTTCTCTCAGTTCAGTACTCCAACAGGACCACCGAGTCTCGTGTCCGTCGAGCTCAGAAGCACTCAATAATTGAGCTCAAAAGCTTGCCTCCTTTCTTACTCCACCCCCCCCCTACCCTTTTCCTTTCTCTTCGAGGAACGAGAGCCACACACCATTTTCCTGCCTCAAACTTAGCCCCCAAAAGCCACATGTTACGTAGAAGTCATACACCCTAGAGATGAAAGGAATACACTGTAAAGATACTCATCTTTGCTGAAGGTTAGAAACAAAGGAACGTGCGTTCATGTTCATGCCAATCTGTCGCCTCGAAGGTTGAATCAGTATTATTAATCGATTTGTAGGAGCATATTGTTCTTGTGGCTGTGATGTCGCCTTTGGATGGAGTTGGTGTCGCTGCACCTTCCACAGGTATGGCAACCCATATGGCATGGATGGATATGAACCGAGTCCTGCACTTCGTTGTGAAACCGCAAGATAGCTTGCCTTTCAAGATTTTTCTCTTGTAGATTGTGATCTCTGTGTTCCTTTTTTACTTGGGGAGCATCTGTGTTTGAAAGAATTATAAGTAACAATCAATCAATTGTTTGTTGTCACATCTTGTGTCCATCAACCTCTACTGGTGAAACGCATTACTTATAGGGGATTGTGGCAGAAGATACTGTGTGGGAATCTTTGTCTGCATCGTAATATAAGGAGATGGCGACGATCCGAAGCTTCTCCTGCAGGAAATGGAAATATATATGCGGTGGTGTTGAAGGCCTCCAAAGAGAGATGACAGAAAAGACAGTGATATTGGAACGAGATGCGTTTTCCAAGGTGTAGAGGACGAACTGCGACACACAGTCCGATTGACGGAGGACGTTCACGTAGGATGAGAACGATGTTGTCGCTTTATGATTCGTGCGCGTTGGAATCTCGAGCGCCGTGAATGATGTTGTTGGCCGTTGATCGTTCCATCATTTTACCCTCGAGTGTTGTCGATGAATGGGCCTTAGTCGTCGAGGTTTAACCCATGAGGCCCATGGATCGGTCACATACTCCGGGTTGAGGCCTATTACATTAATATAAGGCCTCTCTAGTCAGATCCGGATCGTCCAAAGCTCATGTTTCCCGTATCGGATCATATCATCCGCAATCTTAAAGCACCCTGGATTGGATCACCCGTCGTCTCGCTCCTTTCGAAAACCCTAAACGGTCGACGCGGCTACTGTTCTTCTATCTCCAAATGGCGTGGCGCGGATCGATCTCTGGATCGCTGCTCGCTGCCGCGCGGTCCTACTCCCCCCGATCGCCGCATGCGGTTCGCCGACTCCCCTGTCCGCCCATCGCGGGCCCCCGCCTCCAGCGCCGCCGCCTCCCCCTCTCCCCTCCCCGGTAAAAACTTTTAGCCAAAAGGTCTTCGCTTTTTCCGGTTCTTTTTTGATCCCGGTGGTTCGTTCATTTCTCCATAGATCTCTGGGAGAATTAGGGTGCGCGCAGTCCTTCCTTCCACTTTACAGCGTGGTGGCCGCCCCTCGTCTCACCTCCCACCTGTCGGTCAGCGCGAGGTCGTGCTGTGAGCTCTCTCAGGGTACCTTCCGTCGCACTTGTCAAGATCGCTAGTTAGTCCTCTCGCTGTCAAGTATGCCAAGTTCTTGTGAAAAGATGGAACTTTTTTCTTGGCTCAATAATGATCATGGCATGATGAGATCTCTGGTTTAATTACTAGGGTTTTAAATATTTTTCTTGATTCTCTATTCTGCGTTCTTTTGATTTCTCTCTTTTGAGTTTTGGTTGATACGAGGAAATTGGAATTGAGATTTGATAGGGAAAAATGGAAAAGATGGTTGATGCAGAAGAGATGGCGTCGTTCAGTGGGAATCGCGGTGTAAGCCGATGTAGGTCTCCTCTTTTCCCAATTGATCTTCCCACGGTAGATGATCAGGAGAGCTATTTTAGAAAACTTGGATGATCATCTAATAACTTTGAAGTAATAGTACTGCCATTTGATCATTGAATCACTTGAAGAAAACAAATACTACCCTCTGATCATTAAGTGTTGCCTTTTCTTTTTATATGGATACATGTATTCTTACTCCATTTTGAATGTGAAATGTTGACTTGATGGTTTCTTAATTCTTCTCTCATGCATTGTATTAGTTAGTTATGGCTTGATTACATAATAGACATCTTTTATGGTTTATCCACTTATACTGGAATTAATTTGACTAGTTTCTTTTTATATCCCTCGGACGGCTTTTGAGATGACATCTCCCGAATGAAAGTGTTGCATCGTTTTCTGGAGTAGTTGCTCATAACCATCGTTTTCTAAATACTTTGTTAGGGATATATGCTGATCTTTTGTTCATTGAAACTTCGGTCTTGGCTGTTTCAGAGAAATATTGGATGCAAATCTACCAACCAGTCCTTTTATACTATTGCCTAATGTAAGGCTGAAAAGTTTGTACACTTCTGTGAACGTTGGACAGAAGATCCATAGACCAAAAAAATTCATGTATAATGCTACAATTTTGAGAAACAAAGAAGCAAATATGTACACAAGTTTCTCCAATTTAGAGAATATAGTAGGAGAATATGGCAATGATATGGGAAGAGTCTAGAACTAGATGAGTGGTAGGAAGGAAGAAATGATGACTAATTGCTTAGAAAATCTTGATCTGTATCAATCAGATTCATTAACACTGTGTTTTGACAGTTAGGCAAACCCCGTTATAGTCAAACAACAAAAGTTTTTTCAGAAATCAGAGGACTCAAATTTTTATGACTCTTTATCTATGTTGTCATGAATGTTCCTATGGAGAAAATTCTAGACCAATCTATCTAAATGTACCAACAGTAGTTCATCTTTGGCCAGTGAGATGGGACCTACTGACATCTTGTATTTGTTTTATACGATAGTTGACAGAAATTAGCAAACATTATCTCTTAGAGGAGTTCGCCCCTTGAGTGAAGAAGATTTAAATTCTGACTTTGTAGGTTGCATCCATGCCTTCAGTCTAAGGATTAAGTTTTAACTCTTGCACAAAACTATATTTACATCCATCCTGATAGAATTGGTCACTTAAAACATGTTATAATGTCTGCAGGTACCTGAAGGAATTAGGATAGCCGCATGGTTGGTAAACGAAGGATTCTTGATAGGGGTTGTATGAGAACCTGCTCATGCATTAACCGAAAGATTTGGAGAAACTTTTAATGGTCTCTTTGCTTTTGTCGATGCAAGAATAAGTGCCACTTTTGCTTCTGATGAACAGCTGCTGGGGAAATTATGCTTCGCTGGTTTAAGTGGCGCATGCTTTCTTCAACTGGTGTTACAGTTATATGCAGTGTGCACAACCGAACTTGATGCTGGTTGCTGCCCTTATTGTTTACTTGCCAGCTGCTATCCTCCAAACAATTCCACTGCAATTCATGTAACATAACATTGTGCTCATTTTCACTGTCAGTAGCAACCTGCAAAAGTTTACTTTCTAAAGGCCAGCTGATATGGATCCTTTTGCCATTGAGTGGCGTTCAAATCTTGTCTGGTATCATGAACTCCCAACAATTTTGTTTGAACCAACAGTGGCAAGCACGTTTGTGAGTATTTTTCTTGTGGAGATTGTATAGGGGTACAAACTTCCTGACTGTAGGGAGGTGGTTTGTGCTGACTAATAAGAAAAGGTTAAGATTGATCTCTTGAATTATTTGCATGGAGGAGACTCCACCATCATTATGTGACACCAACAAAGATGGAAAACACAGACTAGCTCTCATGTTGGAACTTTGTGCCCCAACAGCACTCTGAAGTTTGCAATGGTTGATGCTGAAAGATGATGAACTGAAAACTTCACAGATATGAGCCACAGGTCAATCTTGCATTGTTGAATCTAATTAGATTAGAAGAAATCACAAGCAGAAGGGCGGAGAGATACTACAAACCTTTTTCTTTTACTCAGATAGATGTGTCTTGTGTAATGTGAAAATCCACTTTTTGAGCCAAAGAAAGAGAAATAGCTTCTCATCACCTTACCATGTCCTGCAGATTACTAAGTGGTTGAATCCACTGAAGCAGCAGCAAACATCCGCATTAATAGACAATAAACAACCATGTTTTTATGCAAACATCACCAATGTTTGAACTTTAATACACGACCCTTCTAGCATCAAGGGAAGACAACAACTGGGATTTGATACCCGTTTTACAATCATATCAAACATCTTGCTACCTAACTTGGCTCGAGACTCTGGCTTGGTATCTTTATTCCATCACAAATTTACATAGCATAAACCATCTCCCCACTACTGTCGATATCAAGATCAAGATCTGAGTCCAGGTCCTCCATATCGTCGTCATCATCGTAGTCATCAATATCGAGACTACCCATCAGGTGTTGATTGAGTCCACGAGCACCGGCTGCAGGTATGGTGGCCTCCTCTAAGATGTGCATTATGTCCTCGATCTTTTGCATTGGTTGGTCAGGCTCCTCGTACTCATTAGTTATCGTCTTGTCATCCACTAGGTCAGCAGGAAGATTCTTCAAGAACCACTCATGGTTGCGTATCTCAGGAATTGTTATCCTCTGCAGATTAACACATTCGGTGAATATAACTATGAACAGTGAACCGACCATCAAAATACGATGCTCCTCAACAAGAAAAAAATGTTTCTCAGAAAATTAGTTCTTGTTCACAATAATTTTGTTTAATAGTCATAAGTTGATAAATGCAGCACCACAGTCATGATAATATTTGCTTTGAAGAAAATAATGATCAACATTGGAAAGATCTATTCATGTTTCAGGGACATGCAAAAATGAAAAAGAAGGGAAAAACCAACTCCCACACTTCCTGAAAATTGCACGACTAGATTTCCTCTTACCTTACCTACAAAGGTTGTTAATTCTTCAATTCCTTGTATCATTGGTCCCAACTACATGTACTGATCATTTGAGACAACATCAATAATCCCTCTTACATAGAGGCATATAACCTCTAACATCATAATAAGGTTTGTTTATTCTAAATCACAAGTTGTTCAACTAATGAGAAAAAAAGCACTAAGATGTCACCGCCTGTATTTATCCTCAAAATGCAACAAAAAACTGCTTTCTCATTAAATTGTGATTTGTCCTTATAAAATAATTCACAGTCATTAAGTGCTTACCATGGCAGGATTGGCAACAAAAATTCTTGAGATAAGGTGTTGACATTCCAGAGATATGTGAACACCGTCTGGAACCGAGTACTGAACACTCAATATACGCTGCAACAGGAAGTAATTAAGTCAGAGATATGCGAACACAGTCTGCAACTGAATACTGAACACTCAATATATGCTGCAACTGGAAGTAATTAAATCAGATAACATAATGCAATGTTCATACAACAACGTGCTAATAACCACTACCTGTATTGTTTTTCGGAAATTTTTAGGCTCCTCTGGATCCTCAAAAGGATATGCGCCTACTAGCATTACATATAAAGTAACTCCACAAGACCATACATCAGCAATCTACAAAAGTCTTACAAAAGTTAGGAAGAACAATACAAAAATAATTATATAAATGATGATAATAGATAAAGTGAATAGGTTATATGATTATAAGTATTTGTTACAAATTTATGTAAAAGACATGCAATTACCCCGCGACACCAAAGACTAGTAGTCAAGAAATTATGTAACAAAGCAATACTGCATTCATTATTACCGACTCTACAATATAGGATGCAGGTAGAACAAAGCAAAACCATAGAGAAAAACACTGCATAAATATCTTTATGACCATCATAGATTAGGAAGCACAAGACACAGTTAATAAAAAATGTTATAGTTTCGTCACTGGAACTATGGTCACCTCTATACATAGATTTGAGATGAATATTTTTTTCCTTTCAGATAAATATTTTGCTTAAATATAAGTGCAAGACTTGCATTTTTTTGCCACTATATAAAGGGCTTTTCAACTCATAAAATATCATCTTGACAGTAAATGACTCTTGAAAGCATCAAGTTGAACACGAAGTTATGGGATATGTATACATGAAAATCTCTCTCCTTGCATGTATGTAATCACACTATCTATTCCACCAGATCCATGCTTTCATGACTGCTCAAGCAGTACCATCCATGCTTAACTGGCACTTCAACCTCATTTGCTTACTTCCCTGACCCACCTATGCAGCCATCCAACCATTTGTCCAGTACATTTTTTCAAGGATGAAGAATATAAAACACATGGCAGCCTGTACAACTATTTTTCTTGCAAGGGTACCTATTAAGGTTCTCTTTGGGAGTTAGCGCGTGCGCACGCACGCACGCACGCAACCACGCAACGCACGCACGCATGCACGCACGCACGCACACGCACACACACACAAGACCAGATGACACGATACACAATTGTTTCACGGTGAACTTCTATTGTTTCTACGGCTAATTAAATTCTTGTACTGGATATTGGTATAATGCATCACTAGGTTTTATGCATGATCAACTTAAATGCTTGGCCATATTTATACTGCTACTCTCAGTATGAAACAAACGAACTGTCACGACAAGGAATACTGCAAGAAAATTTACCTTGCCATCATATTCCTTCTTGAGTAGAACTTCAGGAGCAATATACGCAGGCGTTCCAACGGTCGACTTTGGTTGTGAATGCAAAACTGACGACTGAAAATGCAACATGTAAGCAATTTAATTGTCATAAGTTACAAGATAAAAGAGAGCAAAGGTGTGCCGCCGGGTGTATGAATTGTCTCTTGTTTGAGAAACTAGAGCTCCAGAATAGACAGGTGTATAAATTGTCTTTTGTTTGAGAAATCGAAACTCGATACTAATTTATACCTTGGAATATCCAAAATCACATATCTTCAGACGAGGAGCAGCACTTCCATCTAATAAAGTGTTTTCCAGCTTCAGATCACGATGACATACTTGCTTGATAATAAAGAAATCCACAAAAAAATAAGCTAAGAGATAAAGATAATAGAAAACTCTTGAACAGTTCTATTTAGCATACCATTGAATGACAGTAGCTAACACCTGATATAAGTTGCTGGAAGAAGAATCGTGCCTACAGTGGAAAAAAGCATAGAGTTAAGACTGATTTAAGATCAGATAAAATACAATGAAATAGCAAAAAATAAGGTACACTAGAACCTCATCTTCATTGAAGCGTCCTGCACTGCAAATACGCTCAAAAAGCTCACCACCAGAAGCATATTCCATAACAATAGCCAGATGGGTTGGAGTTAAAATAACCTAGAAAGATTTGTAGTAAAGAAAGTTAATAATAACTATTTTTTATTCATAAAAGCAAGTAAATCGATATCTTCAGACATGAACTTACCTCTCTGAACCTGATGATATTTGGGTGCCTCAATGATCTATGGTTAATTATCTCTCTTTGAACATTTTCATCTATCTGTATAAAAGAATAGAAACCGTCTCAGACAGCATCAAAAATCGAGATGTTGCAGACATTCTAAATCTGACAACTCTACCGAGGTCGTAGATATAGCTCCTTAAACAGTTAGCAAACAATGAACTAAAAAAGTAAGTCCTCAGTTAAGTTGGTAAACAGTTAATGAACCAGCTGATCCACCGTGTTTTACTCACTTGGTCAGTTAAGGTGAGCCAATCAGTGAAGAAACATGATTAAATCCTCTTCCAACATAGATCATAGGTTCTGGATATTAATTAAAACTGCAAATTGTATACATGGAACTCATGTGACAACATAATATAATTTTGTTGGTAGCACAGCAACTGAACTTCTACGGTCCCCTAACAACAGTTGTTCAGTCTTGAATGACGCTTTCACCATAATACCAAAGCAAAACAGATAGCCATATACTGACGATAACAAAGTACTGTTAATCTCCATTATCTATAAGTCAGTTGTCAACAATTAAATATCACAAACCCTCACTAGGTTCATAAGTCCTTCAGAACAAGGGACCACTGGGCTCTTTATGAAACTGAGAAAAATAGAAACCAACAAGCTATAAAAGAGTGTTATAGCATGTTTATTTTTAAGAACATATCATATCTTGAATTTGAAAATTTCTGGAGGATGGAATACCCCAAAAGAAAGCATTTTAAGTTCTAGGATGAAGAACATGAAAAAAGATAGGGGTCAAAGGAAGAGCGTGGCACTATAAATGTGACTAAGGCCTAGCAGGCTCCAAGACAACCAAACATTTAGCCAGGATCAAGGAAGACTCTTCCATTATTGCTTTCTCGTGAAACAGAAAAACTAATTGAAGAACAAATTTGTGCTAACCACAGGCATAAGTTTTATTCAAACAGTAGATCATTCGAAGAAACTCAAAGAACATTCCAAAAAGCAATCAATTGCTTAATGATAAGAAAACATGATTTCTCCTTAATATTTCATGTAGAAAAAACCTCCATGATGAAATTATATTATCTTTTAAAATGTTATTGTGCACAAGAGAAATTGCCAATAGATTACATGATCGCATGAGGGAAAAGAGCATGCTTAAAATCCTCATCCTGAATATGCTGTGAGGCAGATACTACAAAAGAGGGCAAATACTATATTCATCCCAGAACCAACAAGATACAAAAAGGAAGATCAATCACCATGTTGCCGTGGCGCTATCATTGACTAATTTAGAAGAAGAACCATCCCCACTAGAGCTTCACACACAAAATTCACTAAAATAGGAAATCCCCGAACCTTGCTAGTGCCAATTACTAAGTTCTAATTACGGAATACACATGAAGACATAATCTAATTAACCAATAAATTCACTAAAAAAATATCAAAGGTTGGGACTTACACCTTCAAGTGACTAAAAATAGATTTTTCTTTTTACGATAAAGGATGCAAAAACTTTGGGGGTATTCACATATAATTTTTTGTAACCGAAAACCTAATAAAGATGGGAACTTTATACGTTAAACCTAAACAGAAACACCACACAATCAGCAGCGAACCAACCTTCTCGCCTCTCTCGATGTACTTGACGGCGACCAGTTCTTTGGTCTGCTTGTCCCTCATCAGCCTGGCGATCCCGAAGTTTCCCGACCCTATATCTCTCACCAGCTCGTACCGGTCGCTGTCGTGCATTATCGGCAGATCCATCGCCGGCCCGACCGTCAGCGCTGCCCGATCCATGGCCGCTCTCGCATCAACCTCCTCTCCCGAGCCCGATCAAGCGCTTCCCTCCTGCCGCCGCTTACGATCGTGGCGCGACGAGGGCCGCTCGACCCGATCGATCGGTAGCGGAAATAGACGGCCGACGGAATTAGGCGTGCGCTGCTCTCTCCAACGGATTGGAGCTCGGATCGATCCGCTTCCCCTCGCCCCTTGGACCGCTATCTCTATCACCAGGGCTGGGGGTTTTCGGTGGTAGGCGTGATGAACTCGTGACCTCCTCTCACCATCTCCACTTCAAACGCTTTAAGAAACGGGCAGAGAGCGAGAGGCGGTCGCAACGGACGTATCACACATGCGATCGCCTGCCACGTACATTACCCCATGATCAGCTTTGATCATAAATAATTTTGTCCGGTGATCACCGCCGTTGGATCCGAATCGTGTGCATAGGAAGAGTTGACTCTATGATTTGCTTCGGTTGAGAGATGTAATTATGTGCATGCGGGCGTTAATCATTATTAAACATATTTAAATTAGTTTATTAATGTTTTAAATACATAAATATATATATATATATATATTATTTAGTCCAAATTAAAATTTGAATTATTAATGAACTTACAATAAAAGATATATATATATATATATATATGCATTTAATTTTAAGGAATGAATATGAAAATTATTATTGAGTATGCAATGATGTATAAGCATGATAGATTAATTGATTTGCTCCAAAAAGAAAAAAAAAGAAAAAAAAAAAGGAAAAAGAAAGCATGGTTGGTAAACCAATTAGCTACATAGGCAAGAATCCAAGAGATAAAAATATCCATTATCCTAAGAAGACAATCTATGATAGCTTTATCATCCAATATGGTAGGGTGGGGTCACACACACCTCAAGTGGTTGTGTGAAAAGAGATAAGTGATGATTGTCCACCTCAACAAAAGTAGATGATGGAAAACAACATCAAATTGCAACACTTGAAGAAGAATCCTTTCTTTCTCATCTCTGATCTATAAAAATAATTAGAGAGCGGTGTGACTCCTCCAAAAAATTTATTGGCGTGCAATGTGGAATCAAATGTCATAGTCAACAGAGGATATCATCCATGATGTCACTGTCATGGCTTTTGTGTAAGTGGACCAATTCATCATCATCGATATTTAGGTGGTGTCCGATAAGGAGAAGATGGTTTATGGCTCTTTCTCTCTCAAGACTTGTTGATTTTATGGCTCCAATTTCGTTTTGTTTTTGGGGATTAAATTCTGACTTGAAAGAAAGAGATGCATAATGATGGAGGAAGGTTTAGGGAGAATGTCACCACCAGAAGAGTTCAAATATATTTTCTCTCACTTAGTTTCATGTGAGATTAGATTTTGATCACTATGAGATGGATTCTATCAGGATGATAATTTTCAAAATATATTTTTTAAAAAAATTTCTTTGATGTTCAAGTTGGAATTCATTTCTAGATAGAGAAAGAGATTGAGAAAATAAAAAATAAAACCGAAATTGAGAAAGAGAATTTTATCCTTTTTATTATTGGGAAGATCTTTGTTTATAATATCAAAAATTCTAATGATATTCATGAAGATTTTTCATAAGAATATTTGTATCTTTATTTGGTGATAATATAATAAATTAATTATTTTATAGTCATTTCTTAATTCTCTTTGTGGAGAAATACAACAAAAAAGAAAAAGACATTCCTTTGTTTTAATGCTTGGATATCTGAGAAATAATGGTTGGAAAATGCTGAAACATAATCTCTACTTGAAACCCAATTCCTATCATTTTCCAAAATGAAAATAAATGATGCTTTTAGTCTGTAGCTATCTCTCTCTTTCATCTTAGAGCTTTTCTATCTTTAAGGTCAGTCACAGGAGAATAATCTTTGGCAACAATTTAGTAAGTTAATTATGATATCCAAATTTACTCTCACATGAAATATGAGGCAAGAATTAAAATAGTTTATGAAATTTGACAGGTCTACTTTATCATTATCCTATTAAATCATATCACAACAAATTATATTAGGGTAGATTTTAGTATTAAATATAATAAATAATCCCAGAGAATTTGATTAGTTTATATGATTAGAGAAATTATTATTATTAACTTAATCTTAGGTATTTTAAATTAATAATTCAGATTGAGGAATAGACTCACTCACCCTGCTATCATAATGTTGTGAGTCTTCAAATATAAACTAAACATAAAATGAAAGGTAAGGGAAGGGAAGGAGCCCTTGGGTTTTGTGCACTACTCTTGATTCCATGGGCCCTCCTCTGCATGCCAAGCACCATGTTTCCTTGAAATCAAGCTTTCTGAGACTTCCACAAGAGTATAAGCTACTGCAGAAACCCACTTGACATGCTTGACAACAAGGCTGATACTGTGTTTGCATGCCAATGATTTCTCTCTTGAAGCACAAGACTCCTTGTAGTGCAAGAATAAGGTCTCAGTTTGATCCCATTTTTTGTCATGTAAACCATCTGAAACCTAACCTACCATTTCATTGACAGATACAACATGTATTTAATTATCCATGAAATCTACCCACATCCCTTCAAGGTGTGTATTCCTTAATCCACAACCAAGTGTCTTGCTTGCTTTAGAAGCTGACACCCAAGAAAGTGATATGATATCCAGTGATGCCATGGGATTTCTTATGGTTGAGGGTCACTCCCATGTTGCATGTTCAATTAGACTAACACCTTAAACATGTTCTTATCATCTTGGACAGGTTCAATATTCCCCCTTCCCTCAGATGAGGTGAACAGCACACAGAATCCAACATTTTTGTGAGGAGATCAGTGGTTGGGAATCCTGTCCTCTCCAAGGTCACACCAACTTTATCCTTGCAAAAAATGGAAGCCACATCTGTTTGACATCTCACCTGACCATGAATTCTGCAACACTTGTTCTGCCTCCATCGCTGACATTGGAGATGATTTCGAGGACTTCAAGCTTGGCCTTCTGTTTCTCACCCTGGAACAATGAAAAAGGGGTGGAGGAGAGGGTTGAATTGATCTCTTACACATTCGTATCTGATCTAGATTTGCTTGATCTTGTTGTCAAATGGCTTTATACCTCTTTCTGTAGTCAAAATAAGGTTTCCTTTTCATCCTCATTGCTGAGAAAATTACTTCTTATAATATAATTGATGTGCAACTTCAGAGATTCAATGAGTCCATTAATTGGTGCTGCAATGATATAATAGCTTTCTTATTCCAAGTTGACTGTAGACTCATTAGAAAAGTTCCTACTCTGATTAGCTTATATGACAATTGATTAGCTATTGTTTGACATGGCATCAACCTCATGCAATTAGGCATAGGGTCAAAAAGAAAAGCACACATTTTGTAGCACTCCATGTTTGTCATTTGACAAGGAAAAAATGACAAGAGAAATATC
This sequence comes from Musa acuminata AAA Group, assembly GCF_036884655.1. Classification (NCBI taxonomy): domain Eukaryota; kingdom Viridiplantae; phylum Streptophyta; class Magnoliopsida; order Zingiberales; family Musaceae; genus Musa; species Musa acuminata. The sequence continues at coordinate 38,376,053 of NC_088330.1, forward strand.
TTATAAAGTGCTTTGTGAGATTGCATTCAAGATCAAAGACAAATGATGCATAATTTTAGTAATGTAGTGGACACAACTGAGGTAAAAATACAATTTATCAGATTCAAACTGCTTAGTATAATGCCAAAAATCACTAGATATGCTTGCAAATCCTTATCATTTCATGTATACCTTACAAAATTGTAGAAACAATACACTTGAAAGAACATATAATTAATTATTCATGTATATCCTTCCAGAGCATAAATTACTGAAGCTACACATATAGGGTGTATGTTACAAGTTCAAATGAGTAGTTAAGCATGTAGGAGGGTTGCTCAATAGACATACAAGTATCTATATCATAAATTTATATGACAAACTATGTAGGTTTGGAATTGGAATGTAGTAGCCCTAACCCTAACCCCTAGCTTAAATACAATACTCATACAGACTCTATCAGGTCATCAAGAACAGTTGTTTAAAATGTATAATCTTTCTTTCCTGGGAAGAATTCCAATGCCAAGGAGTCCAAACTTCATCAGAAAGTTGCTGTGGAAAGTGAAGTGATTTCTTCCGTGCACTCTTTCCCATGAAAGCAGCAGCATATCCATCCTTCCATGGTCCATACCACCGACAATATAATGTTCCTATGAACATCAAAATGTTATGCATATTGATGAAGTAAGGCCATCTTCATCCTTGTGCATGGTGTTGATCCCACAGCTGCTAACATTTCTATGGTCCCTCTTGTCCCCACAGGTTGCTGCTGGGTCCTACATCACTTCTGGAACCACGTGGAACATGACAAACAAACAAGAATCTAGACACATCATTGTGGGGGTGGTTGCTTGGGTATCTTGTTTTCTTATCTCTCTACTCCACTCCATGCATACTTGCTCTTTGCTAACCACTGCTTTAGGTTTTGTGGAGTTGGAATCTAGTTCAGCATCCAATGCCCAACCATAAATGAGGCATGTCTGTGCACAGGATAGATCACAGAAATCTTTTAGCCCTCCTCCCTTCACAGTATCTGGTCAGCAGTGCCTTCCTTGCAAGGAAACGGAGGGCTTCATCAGTATGCTATCAGTTGGCTGAATGAATGCCTTGCAAAGAGGTGTTTGCAAAGCCACATTTCACCATTAGGCAATGCAAGTTTTGGACTTGGCTTTAGATCATTTATGATCATCTGAATTTAGAACAAGTATATGATTAAGAGAAGCAGACTCTCAATTCATTCAGATTGGAAGATGTAGTTTTCTTTCCTTTTCAGCTCTTCGATCAATCTGCCTTCAACCACCTCATCCACAGAATCAAAAACCCCTCCTCCTGTTTTTTGTTTCTCTTTGTGAGACTTGTAGTCGTGAATCACATGAAATTGGCTTTTGAGGAAGGAAGGGGTGTTCGTCTTCTGGCATCATTTTCCTCAACGCGCACCCTTCAGATTGTTGATGCCATGGAGTCAAATCTTTGTGTCTACTTTCCACCGAGAAGAAAGGTTCTTCGAGTGATGTGATGGATGGCCTTTCATGTTCCCCAGGGTCGTCACCACAATGAGCTACTAGGAAGCCACAAATGATTCCCACTCTATGATCCTTCAATGCCCCCATCAAGCCCGATGAAGTGGGTACTTTGGAGAAAAGGCTTGTAATATTTCAAGATTCTCAAGCTAAAGGCTATCCAACAATTATCCAAAATTTTAATATATATATATATATATTAAAAAATAAAAAAATAAGTTATATATCTTAAATTTTAATATATCTAATTCTCTACCAAAATTTAAGCTAAATTATTGGATAATCATTTGCATAAAACTATTCCAAGAACATATAATAAAATTGTTCAATAATATAGGAGAGTTTAATGGGGGAACTATAGATATTGAGGAAGTTAAAGAAAAAGTAGCATCTTTGCAAAGGAATATTTGATGAGTCAAAAGTATAAATCTTTGGCTCAAAGCATTTTGTCTTCTCTTTCTTCCTTCCTTCCAAAGGCATTCCAATGCTCCACCCTCACCTGCACAATCCTTATCCCTTTATCCACATAGAAATAATTAGGTCAATTTTCCCAACGAATTGGCATACATAGAGAAAATTTTCCATGAACTCAGAGCTTATTTTGTTCTGCACATTCATATTATTTCCTTCTTACACAGAGCAGCAATTTCATTCATGGAATTCTGCATATATTAATGTAAATTATCCAAAATATCATGTATATATCATATTCTTTATATATATATGCACATATGGTTAGATATATATATATATATCCTTTTAGTGGGGATCAAATTGAGATTATTCATGTCGTACAATACGTTATCCAGGGTCTTTAGTCTTACTGGCTGTGGCAGTGGGCCCATGCGGATCCCACAAGGGGAGCCACGATTGGCGCCAATTACACGACAGGTAGACGTGCGGCTAGAAGCGTCCATTTAAATCTGGAAAATGTTTCCTACACGTGTCGAGCGGATGCTCTGCAGCAAAACAACTAGGATTCTTCAATTACACTTTACAAGGGACCAAACAAGAGATCCCAACTCCTGTGAGGAAGTCTCCATCTCAACGAGTAGTTTCCGAAACGCTACGGACTTGGAAAAGATCCGCACCATGAAGCGTCTAATTCACGCCACGTAAGAAGTCATTCTCCGTGATACTAAGCATGGCTGATAATACAGTATAAATCATTTTTTTTTGTCTTCCTAAAATTCTTATTGGAGCTTCGAGTGTCGTCACTTTTGATATCCAATCCTATATTATTAGTTTCCATAATTCCATTATATTATATATACTATATGACCCTAGTTTTTTATACATTAAATAAAATAATTTAAATTCTATCTTATTACAAGTACCTACTCCCAACCACTTCGGGAAAGAATCTCGGAGATCTTTTGACCCCTAACAAAAACACCAGCCAGTCATAAAAAGGAAAGAAAATATATATTGAACCTTTTAGATAAATAAATTATATTATATTATTTCTTTATTGTGAATTGGCGCGCCACGTGGGAAACGGCATCCCGATGCCGCCCGGATTGGTCGGGTCGCGTTACGCGACGAGTCGAGCTCGGGAATCTCCAGTCCGATCGAACCGGACCGGACCGCACGGATCCCTGTTCCCCGTCTCTTCTTGCGTCGGCTATATAACGCTCACCTCCCCTCCTGTCTCCTCCCTCCTATTCCCTGTCCTTTGTTCTCGCTCGAGAGATCTCAGAGGCGATACCATAGGGAAAGAATCGGATCGGCGATGGGCCCGATGGCGGTGGCGGAGGAGATGGGTTTGGAGATGAAGCTGTGCGCCATGCGGACCGTCGGTGGCTTTCTGAAGGAGGCGTCGGCGATCGAGTGCGGGGACGGCGGGCGGGCCGCTAGGCTGGAGGAGTCCATCAGGAGCTTGGAGGAGGAGAAGAGGAAGATCGAAGCTTTCAAGCGCGAGCTCCCTCTTTGCATGCATCTCCTCGGCGAGGGTTCGTTGGATGCTTGTTATTTCCGTTACTTTTTTTGGGATTCTTCTGCTGTAAAAATCCGAATTTTTACGATCTCGATGTCGTTTCTTCTCGGCTGCAGTGATCGAGGGATTGAATAAGGAGATCGAGCGATTCCGTTGCGAGAGGTTTGGGCGAGCTTTCGAAGAATTCGTACCAGTAAAGAGTAAAGTTGAGGAGGATGGAGGAATAAAAGAGGAAACGGAATACAAAGATAAAAGGAACTGGATGAGCTCCGCCAAACTCTGGAACGATAATTGTAGCCAGAACAACAATGATTCCAAAAAGCACGACAAGATAAAATTTAAAGAGGTAGAAAGGAGAATCTTTACGGTAAATATTGGATCTTTGTGTATACCATTGTGAGATCGGCTAAAATGGATCGTCGTCTCTGGTTCTGGTCGCAGAAAGATGGAGACTCTCATCGGAGGCAGGGGAAGGAGAACTTCTTCTCGGAACGCAAGAGCCGGAACGGCGGGGGCGCATTCGTGCCATTTAGAGGTCTGCCACCGTTTGCTGACAGCTGCAAGAGGGAGGAAGAGAAGCCTGCCGCCGCGTTGCCTGACCTATCACTGCAGTCGCCTGCGATCAGAAACCACCATGTCAGTGGCTGCGCCTCTAGAGCTGTTGGCAATGCGCCGGAGATGACTCCGGCGACAGTTGGTGCCCACGTTAGCTTGCAGTCGCTGCAGCAGCAGCCACCAAGAAAGGCGAGGAGATGCTGGTCGCAGGAGCTACATCGTCGGTTCATGCGCGCCATCCAACAGCTCGGCGGTGTTCAAGGTGAGAAGACGATGTTTGTCATTTCCTACAAGACAAAAAGCCGACCTTTAATTCTTGAATCTGTCAAAGTTCCGAAACACTTGATGAGAAATAAGGCTCTAAAGAGCAAGAATCACTTCTTCTTCTTCTTCTTCTTCTTCTTCTTCTCACTTGGATTTGACTCTTGTACTCGTTGATGCAGTGGCCACCCCCAAGCAGATACGAGACCGGATGAAGGTGGATGGGCTCACAAACGATGAAGTGAAAAGCCATCTGCAGGTATATCGCTTGCTTGTTGATCTCAGTTTTCACGGTTTGCTCAATGTTCTGGCCCTGCTGTTTCAGAAATACCGGTTGCACACTCGAAGAATGTCTAATGCTTCAGCTATTCCACAAGATCAACACACTTGCTCGTCACAGCAGAGTGTTTCACAATCCAATTCTCCGCAAAGCCCGCTTCAGTTAGCTGGCTCTGCACTTGCATTGTCAGTGACTGCGGGAGAGAGCTTGGAGGATGATGGCAAATCAGAGAGCTATAGCTGGAAATGATGTAGATTAAAGTGAGGCTTTTATGTACTCGATGAAGAGACCGACAAGTGGAGATCGATGTATAGAGGGAACAAAAATTTTGCTGAATGGTAACTGATGAGGTTGGAGTAATGGTAACTGTGTTCTATAGGGATAAAGAAGGTGCAAGTTGTGCTGACAGAGGAGTCTTGATGCTCTCCCCTCATATCTTCCTCCTCTTCCTTAATTTTCCTTGCTAAATTTTGTGATCTGTTTTGGCACTGTTTGATCATCAAGTAGAGTATCACTTCCCCAGTGATAAGGTTTTTCTCTTACAGATTGAACAGCATGGTGAGTTCAAGTATGACATCTTCTTGTTCTTGCTATCTGATGAGGTTCTCTGGTAGGTTATGCAGTAGATGAGAAGACAATCTGAAGAGATCATGAACCAGTGAAGCTTATGGACTTTACCTGAATTTTATCATCTGAATTAGTACCCGAGTATGGAATTTGCTGCAGTTCTTATTAGATTTATTGAGTTTATGACATGTTTGACTATATCATTCCATATCTACATATCTTTGAAATTTTAAAGCTATTTTCACCTCTCTGGCACTCTGGCAATGGAGAAGGTACAAGAAGATTATGGAATCAAGTATCACATATAAACTACATGGCCCATGTGAATTGCTCCAAGTACATTGCTGTTCTAGTCAAAATTCCATGGGAACTTGAAGAATAAAACAGTGAAAACCATAATAAGATGAGAATAATTGCTATGATTATATGTTGGCCTCACACTTCTGAGTTTTTCTCTCAGTATGTTGAACAAATTGAAGCTAACACAATACATATTGGGAACAAACTCAGTGGCTACCTTACAAAAGCATCCAGTATCCACTTTAGATGCATCTGAATAGTGTTTTGGAAGGTTGCCAGGAATGAGCCTACATGCAGCTCACTGTGGGGTAGTCTATTGATACTGATGAATTAAAGACATACCATTCCCACCATTGCATTCTCCTTTGCAAGGTTGAAGGCCACCTCATTTGTTCTGTCACAGTTTTGCAACAAAGATTCTAGTTCACATCACTCAAGGTGAACAATTGAAAGGGAAAAATGAGAATTTTTTGCCCATGTACATTTCTTTAGAGGAATGAGAAAAGACAGCAAAAGTTCAATATTACCACAATGCTACTGACACTTGCATTGCCACCCTCAGCATGTAACTTTATGCAGTCAATTTACTAGCTTAGCCAGCTTATGGTAGTTTCAGGTCAAATGATACAGCAGTTGATGATATAAAATGTTCAATTCCAACTAACCATGGAACTTCAGCAACTAAAATATCTTGGGAACCCATTAATTCATGATAATTATAACTGCAAGAACTTAGGTGGCATCCAATGTCTAGCAGATGTCATCAAGATCCCCAACAACAGTATGCTTTACATAATATTTACAGGATTATTTCACTCACCATCTGGTAAAAATTCTGAAGGCCTGTCTCTATGAGCAGTACCAATAGTGGATTATTTCATCCGCTAGCCAGTGCAGAAGTTCTGCAGAATCAATGCTACTTCTGGTACTTTCTAATTTCACCACACAAGACATGGTTGCATGGGGTTCGCATAAAGCTGATGTTGCACATCATCTCTGATCAGACGGTGAAGTTTAAACCTATGTGTCATCTTTAGTAATTGCTGAACTCCAGATTCTCTATAATTATCCCCAGAAGTATGCTATTCAACCAAAGGAAAGCACTACATTGGCTGATATGTCCACTTTGTTCACTCCACCTTCTGCTTGTAGCCACATGGTACTGAGAAATGAGATGATTACATTTCAGAAGATACCTCCTTCTATATTATCAGTAATTAACGCAAAGAACCTCTCATTTTCTTTAATAATTTCACTTTCATGAGCCTTCAACACTTGGTCCTTGTTAATGCTTCCAATACTATCTTGGACTTCAGCAAGGTGATCAAAACCCTTCTATTGTATTAGGAACATCAGCAATCACAATCTTCAGTTCGACCCTAATGAGTTCCTTAATCAATCATTCACTTGATAGTAGCAACTTCACAAGAGAGCCTTCATTTTTCATTCATGCACCTTTGAGTGACAACCTAGACTGATCCAAATATCATCATACTCCAATCATACAGTAGCAGCTGCCTTCTTATCAAAGGAGGGTCATCCGGCCTCAGTCACAGGAACTCGTGGGGATTCTTGCGTCTGAAAATCTGTAAATCTGAATGTAGCTTCCCTTGCTTATTAACCTTGCCATTCGTAAGGTAAGGATTTGCAAAGAATACCTGCCACAAGTGAGGTGGTCTCTGTAGTCCTCTTCATTGTCCACTGCATCTACTCAAGCAGGAGAGACTAATAAAAAATGCATCAACGTAATGGTTATTAATCAAGATACTATGAGAATTCTTCCCCGTTCAAATGCACCAGAAACAGGGGGAATTATGATTCAAACTAATGCTGCAAAACACTAGCTAAGTTTAAATATCAAGTTAAAAACCTTACTGAAAATGGGAGTTTTTGATTTTTTTTTTTTTTCCAATTATTGAACTCCTAGGCTCCATGGACTTATGATGAATCTCTATATGGTTTGACAAAATTCAAATCTTCAACAATAACCTGAAAAGAATAATGTTCTGAAATGTATCCAAGGTCAAGATGAGAGGTTGAAAAATCAAAGGTAGGAAACAAATAGTTGATTAGTTTGATAGGAATCTTGGCTAAAGCTTCCTAACGAACAGCTCACTGGCACCATTTACTCTTGTAAATTAGTTCCGCAACTGTGTAACATTCTTGCAGAAACTGAGCAAGCCAGTGGTAAAAACATTGACATCAATGACTTGAGCACAAGTTAATCAAGAAGACACACCACAACAATATGGATGTGCAGAATGAGGTTGTGATGATAAGAAACTCTAGGAACTGAAAGTTCAAATGCTTTGGATGACAAAGAATCAGTCAACTTTCAATTAGAGGATAGAGACTTTGCTGAAAACCTCAAGATAATGGAAAGCTTAAGAAGTTCCTTGTTATAAGAAACAATAGGTGTACAAAGAGATGTTAAAATGAAGTTCATGTCTCCAGACCTTTTAATTGGTTTCATGACTTCCTCTTGCATTGAGCTTCTCGTAATAACCTAAAGGACAACATTCATATAGGGAACCATGTGTTCTCAATTATCTGTATAACACTTACAGTAGCTTGTCCAAAAAGATGAATTCCTTGTTTGAGATGCCTGCCAATGTGATATCCTAAGAGCGCCAATGGACCCAACCTTAACCCTACAAATAGAAAGGCTATCTCTATGACTCATATATTAATCACCTAGGTCATAAAAGAGTAACATCATCATTGTACCAAGGCTCACCCCTTTTAGTAGCTTGTGCAACATTAATAATAATATCCCACTCCAAAGTTACCAACTTTCGATAACCAACAGACCATTGTCACTACTTACCAAAAAAAAAAAAAACAGACCATTGTCACTAAACCAAAGTCAGCAGGCCACCTTGCAAGAACCATAAAAACGCATCAAAGTGAATATGAAAAATAGGAAGGGCATGCCTATTGTCATGCAAACTGTAGGATTAGTTCCAAATTTGACATTCCTGAGGAAAGCTTGAGCATTGATGTATATGACAGTACTAACACATGAGCATTGATATAGACGACAATACTACGAAACAAAACCAAAGAAGAAGTAGCTTGTATACAAAGTTCAAGTGGATGGAAACAGATGGATTGCTAGAGTCACAGAAATGATTTGTAATTAAGTCCCAATTTAAGCAGGTAAAATGTGATCAGATCCATATGAGGTATACTACAAAGCAATTGATATTAGCTGAAATTGCCTAAGATCAGTATTATCGATGTAAAAATCGATTTGGTCTGTCCATAACACTTCATCGAGTTCACATGCATTGAAGCATAATTTTGCCTTTCTTCTAGATTGTTTGTTTCCTGCACAAACACGATTTCTATGGCTACACGGTCTTCATCAGGCATCTTCAGATCTCCGAAAAAGGCAATGAATCACAGGCAATATCAAATAATTGATCATTTAAACAGTAAAAATCAGGTTTTTGCCTCAAGATCTGACCATGTAGGACAATGATTAGTGAACGAAAGCAATTCAATCGACCAAAAATTAGGAGGGAAAACACAAGGTGAACGAAGCAGAGGTCATGGGTCTCGCCGGAAAGACGAACGATTCGACTGGGTGGAATGCCCCTTCACCGCGACATCTCGTCACGGGGTCGATCACGTCCCAGTGAAGCTGCGCGGCCCCACCCTGTGCTATCGGCGGAGCATCCGCTGACGGCCAGCGGAGAAGGCTCGAAGAGATCTCACGAAATCACAAACACAAAAAAGAAGGGTTTTGGATCCCTCTTACGATGTTAAACTAAGAAGAATTCAGCGACCCGTACCCGAATACATGACCGATGAGGTGGTAGCCGTAGCAAGAACCTGACGGCGGAGCCCACACTCCCATGAGTCACATGCTGTCCATCGTACAAGAAATCTTGTTATAAAAAACGAGTCTATCAGCATTATTTATATTCAATAATCATTTTAGTGTATGGTTTCTATGTATTAAGTATCTATAATTCCAAGAATCGATTGCATGCATTTATTGTTGCAATTCGATATTGATGTCAACATACATTAACTTTGGACAAATACGAAACAAGATTGACATGGAGGAGTCAAAAGTAGAGCTCGTTTTTCCTGATTACCATTGCAAGTCTTTTAGTTTCCTTTTCATCATGTGGTTGGTCTCCTGCTTTGTCTTGGGATCCCAAACCACCCTCTCCTCAAAGAGAGAGAGAGAGAGCGAGAGAGAGAGAGGAGGAGGAAGAGGAGGAGGAGGAACTCAGCATCCAGGCAAAGCGGGTTGAGCAGCAGTCGAGGATCCAAAGACGGTGAAGTGAGGTGATCTTAAAAAAACTGATGCCTTCAAGAATTATTTGTAGTGTTTATATGTTATTGTATGACTATGATCCAAGAGAGGAAGGAGAAGAGTAGCTTTTCACTTGTCAGATAGATTTCATTGCAAAGCTATAGAGGAGTATGAGTAGGAGGAGAGGCTTCTTGCATCCTATTTGAGGAGGAGGAGAAGTTTCTTGCTTCCTGAGCAATCCATGCTTTTGATCTTCTTAGACAATCTATTTGAGGAGGAGGAGGAGGAGGAGAAGGAGAGGCTTTCTTCATCCTGAAGGATAAGGTATTGGATGATCAAATCCAGTATTTCTGTAGCAAATGGAAGAAACACTAACCCCGACCCGAATCCTACCTGTAGGGCTGCCTTCTTAAGTTTCCAGGCAATTACCGTCTGAGAAAAGGGAATGATGCCACCGCCACTGCGAACCTGCAGCCGGCACCACACTCCTCGATCCTCCCGTCACCGACCACCACCAACAGCTCCAAGCTGGGGAGTCTCCGTCGACTGCACTGCCGCTGGCGACTACGATGAGTTCGGGTCTGGCGCAACAGCAGATCTTGACTGGCGAACATCAACGTAACACGGCAGCGGCGCAGCGGATTGCAGGTGACAGAGAGCAAACGATGCTGAGGAGCTATGAGCAACGACAGCTTGTCTCTGAGGGCGACGATGGGCATCATCAAATGGCTGGTGGCGCTACAATGGTGGCCACCACAGGGTCGTTATCAGGGCAGACATTGCTCCCACCACGGCCATTTTAAGGGGCTGTTCTCAGTGCAACAGCAAGATTTCTATACACCAAAGCATCAGATGCAAGATCGGGCAAAACGAGAGCAGTGGTTTAGGTCAATTCAGCAGACCTTATCATTCTATCGTAGAATCATCACTCATATTATGATTTAGTGAATTAAAATAATCTTTAACATGAATGATACAAATATAATATAAAAACTAACTGTTTTGGAAAGATGCATTATTATGTTATTATTGAGTAGAATCCAAATAATCAAGACTTATAATGGCCGGCCGGATCCCGTCGGTGGTCCTCGCCTCCGGACGGGCCGGCGCCGTCGCCTCCAACAGGCAGCTGCTCACCACCGACGCGAAGCAGATTCGCGAGCTCCTCAAGCAGTCGCCTTTCTCTGCTCCACTCCCATCAGGCTCCAGGTCCGCGCCGGGTCCGGCTCATCGGTCGTCCTCCAGTCCGGCATGGTTTTCCCCATCAAGGCATGGATCGAGATACGAATCTTTTTTTTCTTAACGTACTTCGATCTTACTTCTTGGATTTTATTGCTTTGGTCTGAAATGCCGATGAGCTTTTTGATGGTAGGTTCATAGGATCGTGGAGACAGAGAAGAGAAGGGAACGGAGTTGAAGGTTGATGTGCCTGTGGTCTTCAAGGGGGAGGTTGTCTGCCCTGGGTTGAAGAAAGGTGAGCTTTGTCTACTGCTTTCGTGTTCTCCCAATTTATTTTGTTGCACTGTAATAGTTCTTCTGCTGCGATTTCTTGATGGGTTATGGTAGATATTGTAGAAGCAACTGCAACGATAGGAGAGGTTGGACTATGTGTGGCCCAACATGTTCAAGGAGGCAAGTGCAGCATAGGAACTAAAGAATTTCTCTGTGAGACATATGGTCGAACAGTTACTCTGAAACCATCCTCACCCATATTAATACAATCTCATGCCGTTAATTTGAATTGTCATGTCAAATCCTTATTAAGCTTTTGTTGTCTGTTGCTACTTCTGCTTTAGCACACCACTCCTGGCTTGTCTCTTCACCTTGTTATTTTTTGTCATCTCTGTGCATATCACTCTGCCTTTTCAAGTAGTTTGTATCTAATCATTCTCTCTCAGTAGACACGAAACATGTCTATCCTAAAGTGGGGCACCTTTTCCATTCGATGGGGGCGAATGGAAAATGATTCTGAATTGTTTTCTCTTTTTCCAGGGTCTAATACTGAACCTAGAACTTCAGTCAAGCCTTTACACGTACAGTAATTCGAGATCATCAGTGATTTCAGTTAGTGGTGGAATCAGATTAAAAGAGAATTATAAATTATTTGAGTTTGTCATAGCTCTCATGATTTGGGTCTTCATTACTTATTATGATATTTGGTTTCTTTATACCAGAACATGTTTTGAAAATATTTAGTCTTATAAGATTCTTTCTCTTTTAGTACTTTTGATACATGATCTTCTGATCACATGTAACATCATCCACTTACAAAAGATTGATGGTTTAAAACATTATCTGATATAGTTTTGCACCTAAAACGTTGGCTAAATGGGGGTACAATGCTTACCAGGGTTGAAGTCAAAACCTTATTTGGTACTTTCTTACAACTAATATATCGGTTTGATGGTAGACCCACTTATCAAATGTTGAGGATTCGGAATGTCATCCGATATATTATGATGATGTCAACTATATCAAGCATCTTAGCTGGGAATGATTTTGATTATTGATAGTAAGGTTAGGAAATCAAATCTTATTATCACTACTTACGTTTTGCAAAGAAAAAATCATCTTTAACATATTTTCTGGGCAGCCTTGGGTCTACAATTATATTCATTATGTAATTTGCCTTGGCCCTTTATAATGGCGTATTGATTGGGTTAAAAATCATCTCGAGTTACATTTGTTACAAAGTATGATCACTGAAATGTTTTGATTGTTGAGGATATAGGCTAGACATATCTTTTATGATGTTTTTATTGTAGGTATTTGAGAATTTCATTGAATCAATTATTTGAATTACTTCTTCTTCTCATCTTCCTTTTTCCTTACCCCCCAGAAAATAAAAGATTTACTTCCGTCTTGTTTAGATTCAACGCCTTAAGACTTGAGGATTCCATTACAATAAAAAAGAAAGCACATACTCTACAGGGGTGTTATCTGTATAACTAACATAGAACATATGTACTTAGCTGTACAAACAATTAGATGGATATTTTGAGATGGTGCATGTGTTTGATATACCTTTCTTGAATGTGAAGTGGGAGATAATTACTTTAATATTTTGAGGATTTAAAATGCATGTGTAACTATCAATTGAAATATGGTTAGAGAGATTGGGATACTTGATGCAAGCTTGCCAAGAAACAGTAAGATTTTTGTGATGGATTAATTACTTAACAGCCTGTTATATGATTAAGGCTCCAGTAGATGGAGTTTTATGTTTTAAATTTATGTTTAAGCCAAATGGTGTCAATCACACTCCATGACAGTAAGTGCAAGTAGATGCACCACATTGCTATGGATATGAAAGGTGTAAATCCTTTCAATTCTTCATTTTCAGTTGCATTATTGGAACATTTGTGTCATAGGTTTGGATCATAGGTTTGGAACATTGCCATGGATATGAATTTTTCCAGAAATCTGTCACTGGGTACTATGCTAATTCATGCTGGAGGCATCCTCATATTGATAGACTAAGTTCTGGCCTTTGCCTACCAGTGTGATAATTATGCCATGCTAGGAAGAGATCCTATGAACAACAATCCTTGGTCTCACCTTGCTTTGGGGACCTTCTTAATCTGCAATTGGGTCAATAGTTGCTTTCCTTGGAAGGTATCACTCATTTGGAACTTCCTGAACTATGGATGGTAAGAGATAGGGGGAGAGCTTAGGATGGGTCCAAAGAAGAAACTAAAAAGAGAAAGGTGCATCAAAGAATCATGGTTTTTGAGACCAATAGAATACTTTTGATGAAGGAAAATTGATCTCAGTATGAAGATGGTAGAATGCGATATTACTTGTCGTTACTCTGTACATAAGTTTAACTATAAAAAAATAAAAGTGAACTATCCTGGGAATAAGATGAAAGGAATAGTTTATGCAACTGATGTCTAGATGTAGTGTTGAATAGAGAAAAATGAAAGAAGTTTATATATTTCTTTTTCCCATAGGAAAACAATGAGATAATATTTAACAGTACAAGTTATCCAAGAGTTTTGGTGGATTTGTTATACAGTTTTAGGCCTCAGCCACAAAAAAATTATAGAAGTACCAAAAGAGTAATCATGTTTATGAAGTTACTATCGAATAAGTGCATTTTGTGATGCTTAACCTTCTTTTTAAGATATTACTTTGATGTACATGTGCAATAGACAATATGTTTTGACCAAAAATTTGCTTTGAAAAGACACCTCTGACACTATAACTGATTGGTGTCAAACATTGATCCATATGTCTTGTCTTCACATACCACGTATTTAAACTGATGTTGACAAATTAGATTCATGCAAGCCTAATTCTTCTTGCATGTAGGGCTGTGCTTAGATTTTCTAAGATAGGTATGCCAGTACATCCAGAAGATAAGTAGGAGAGGATTCCCAAAACATTCTTAAGGGAATGAACATGAGATTGGAGATAATATGTTAAAAGTATTAGGGGATTAGTGTAATCAACTAGGAAAAGAATATTCTAGACTAAAACTCTCAACAAGGCATCAAACTTTGAAGTTTGTCCACTATTTGTTCTATGAGACATGGATAGCTAGGGAAGCATGTAGAATTTAGTCCAAAAATTATTATTTAAAAAGGGAAATAAAGGTGAAGAAAAAGGGACATAAGTTTTCGTCCAACTATGCTAGCAAATAGACCGTGAGTAAATCCAACCACTTTATTTTCAAAGACAGTGATGAAAGCAGGACTTGATTCCAAGACCTTGTGATGCTCTGATGAGGCCTTTAGGTTTGATCCCAAGAAAAGGGACACTTGTTTTTTTGCTAAACTATCTAGCACCTTTAAGAACTATCGGATGAGGTTTCGAGAGTTTGGCACACCAGATCAATGTTTGCGTATAATATATCAGATTAGGTTGCGAACCCTCAACCTTTTGGTAAATGGGTTGGTACATTACCACTAAACCACTGAGCCCAAATTTTTAAGGCATCAAACTGTTTATCAAGTGATATCCAGCCGCTTTCTTTGTTAAGTTATATGTTTGTCAAACTGTTTTCTGTGGTTGTACTTTCTCTTAAGGTGTCTTCATTGTCAGTACCTAACTTGGCACTCTCTACTTTTGGAATTTACATAAACAGGAGGTTTTCTTCACAAGATCAGGACCAGTTTAAAATACCTCTGCCCATCAGAAAACATACCTCCAAAAATTGAGGTGGACTTAGCAAATCTGGACATTGGTGATAAGAAGAGTGTTTATGCATGATGTTGCAGTGCAACCTTCACTGAAGCTTTTGAATAAAAATGACACCATGCCAATCTGTAAGAATTTAGCAATTAAGCCCAACGAGTCTGAGCCTAAGGTAAAGTCAGAAGGCACAGAAATGACAGAAGTTGAAGAAACCAAATGAATACTCTACTCTTAAAGCCATAAGACCCAGCAAAACTCCTTGAATATTCAAGAGCTGGTATTGTTTGCAGAGCTCAGGTATACTTTGATTGTAGTTCCGAACCTTGTAGATCGGGATTTGTCTGTAATTTTAACAATTTTCTACATAATGCTGGATCCTTAGATGGATGAATCATATTGTTAAATGGATATTTCGACTGTAATGGTACAATTGGTCCCCTCTCTTTTTATCTGTAATGTTTCTTACTTGTTCATGAAACTAATCACATAAACATGCATCCAATCAGGGTATTTGTGTTGTTCATAGATTGAACTGTTCCATCAGAGACAAAGACTCGGTCTATCAGTATGTAATCTCTCTCGTTGAAGCAGTCCGCGTTGACCAGATCGTCTACCGGTGAGTGGCGCGTTGACCCAGTCATCCTGGTCGGTGAACTCGCGTGCCATGGCCTCTGACGTCTGACGCGTTCAATTGCCTCGTCTTCAGTTCCATGGTCCGGTCTGCGTCCCCAAAGCCTTCTTCACCCAGAAGAATAATAATATTGAGGTGCGCCAGCTGTCACACAAACTGGTCCCCAAGTGAGCTGGAGCTGACCTCGGTTCACGGTCAACGCAAAGTCAACACAGCTGCAAAGCTTTCACCCCCAAAAGACTAATAATACTGAGGTGAGCCAGCTGTCACACGCTGGTCCCTAAGTGACCTGGAGCTGACCTCTGTTCACGGGTCAACGCAAAGTCAACATAACTGCGAAACGTCTGGCTCGGAATTCTTAGCTGTCGGAAACGTAGTGATCAGAATCACAGGGAATGTAGATTCCATTGGATCACTAAGTTATTAGGTTAATTCCCGATTTAATGCATTCTCTCGGTGATATATAAATTATACATCATGATTAAAATGCAAAACTTGTATAACATAATAAGAGTAATTTTGTTGAAATTGTGAGAGAAATTCAAATATCATCTGTAGTAAATAATAGAGTTGAGCATCTGATTTTGATTAAAATAATAATAAAATTATATATTAAAATTAAATATTTTTTTTATTTAATTTTATAATAACAAATTATATAGTCGATCTCAAATAATCAAGGAGTTATATTTATAATAATAATAATAATAATAATAAATATGAGATTGTTGATATATCTCTGATGTGCACAAGTGAACGTGATCGTTCAAATGAAACGTAGATTGATCTTTTTTTTCTCTTTAAAAGTAGAATGATTACTTAAATGGACGACTAATTGGGTTTGGATTGGTTGACTCAATCCAACATGTACGATAATAACAAGAAGAAGCTCAACTATTTTTTAGAGTTTAAATATGATAATTAAGAGAGTTTCCTTTGAAATGGACCAATATGCATTGTACACTTGATAATTTCAACTTTAATTTGAATTGGTATTTAGTATAGGATAGGTGATATAGGTTTGACCACTTCCACTTGGACTTGGATCACAATTTCATATATATTTTTTATTTGTATCGAGTCCAATTAAGAATTAAAACATTAATTAATGAAGAAATTAGATGATTAAGATACTTAAGGACTAATGGGTAAACATCAATGCAACTTTATTGACCATATGTTTATTATTATATTACTAAATTGCTCTCTTATTTACTCTCTCGATTTTCACTTACACGAAGAAAGAAAGATAACTAAAATAAATAAAAAGATGATTGATTTATTATTAGAATTTATTATATTAATAAGAATAATTTTAGCAATGATAACGGATACCATTTAATTCGAACTCATAATTATATTGTGATAAACTATCAAAATCTTTGTCAATTAAATGACTAAGCTATTTTGATGAGATTTTCAACTTTTAATTTTTAATATTTTATCAGACGAGGCTTCATACCTTCGATCTTTTATAAATGAATGAGATAGATATATAATGTTTTAAGTGGATAATGTATGTAGTGAGGCTTTCAACTGTCAATATCGAGCAAATAGATTTGATATGTTATTTTATCAGACTAGTAGACCAATGTTGTAGGTTAATATATTAATATTATATTATAGAAATTAAAATTTTAAGATGAATGTACTTTACGAAACATTTGTATATCTAACAACTTCAAATATGAGACATGTTTTCTATTTGTTTATTTATTATCTTTCGCAAACATAGAAAAATTGAACTACCACTCACTAAATGGGAATATATGTCGGCCGACATGATGTCAAAAGCGCTATTGTGATATGACGTCAGACAACCTTTATATCGTTTATTTTAAATCGGAATATCCGCAACAGTCGCTGTCAAAGCCAAAAAAGAAAAAAAGAAGAAAATTGCTTTTTCAGTTTTGACCCCTCCGCCAATCCTTCCTCGTTCGCCTCAAAGCCGCGTGTCGTGTCGAGAGAGGAAGAAAGGGAGAGATGGCTGGCGTCGCGCACCGTTGCATTTCTTCGCGACCTTTGTCTTCTTCTTCTTCTTCTTCTTCGTCTTCTTTTTCTTCTTCTTCTTCTTCTTCTTCGCCCATATACCTCCCATGGGCGACGCCACCCGATCCCTCGAGGCTTAGGGTTAGGCTTCCCCCCCGCCTTCCATTTATACTACCCTAAGCCTCCCCTCTTTCACCACCCATGTCCCCCTCCTCCGCCCTCGACATGCCTTGGTGGAAGAGCAGCAGCCACAACCATATCCTCTCCTCATCCTCCTCCTCCTCGTCCGCCTCCCAGAGCACCGGCGGCCACCGTGGCAGCCGCAGGGACGTCCGATTTTTCCCTTGGAGCCGCCGGCACCCCCTGCCCCGCCTCACCCGCCAGCGGAAGCTGCGCCACCTCACCGACGTCGAGATCGACGAGTTGTCCCTCGACGATCCCGCTGCCGTCTCGTTCTCCGCTCCCGTCTCCATGTTCGCCAACAACCTCGAAGCCATCCCCTCCCGGTCCGTGTCGTCGCCGATTTTGCTGCCGCGCCCGCTCCCCCTGCCGGACGCCGCCGCCGCCACGCCGTATCGAGATTCGACCTCCGACCGGGGGCTAGGGTTCTCGCATTCGAACGCCATCGGCTTCCCTTTGCCCTCTCCATTGAGGGCTTCTAAGAGGGCGGAGGGTGACGACGGGAATGGCGTAGCTGCCGATCCCACGTCTTTCGCATCTGCGGTAGGGAGGTATGATGCTTTCTCGAGCTACACGTCCATGGTTGATGAAAGTAATTTGGGAATCTAACTACAAGACATTGTATCTCATTTTCATCATTATACGCTGGAAATAATATATCTTATGTCAAGAAATCGTTATTAGTTTCTTCTATCACCTAATCGTTAAAAAAAGGTTAAAATTTATGTGCACCATTGAAAGAGTAGCAATTCGACTTATTTAGAATTCTTGAGACTCTCGACATGGATATTAGATGGAATCATGCTTCATACTATTTCTCATCTGTTGATGTCATTCTGTTTACGATTTTAGTGTAAGAAGTTCCCTTGGAATAACCATTTGCCCTTTTTTGAATCTTATGAACTTTCCTAATCGTCTTTTGTTTGTGTTGGTTTCAAGTAACGTTTTATGCATTTCTCTTGGTTTCGGTGGTAACTTTACTATTACAAAAGCAAACTTGATATGGTCTAATGATTAACTTATTTTTGATATTTATATGCCCAATAATTGTTATTCTGGTATCTTTAGAGCTCTCAGAATGTTAGGACTATAGAGGCTTCATTGTTGTGCTTTCACGGAGTACATTAATTATACACTCTGTGAGGAATGTCTTGGTATGGCCTAAGCTAGATGATGATGAGAAAAACATTGGTTATACATTCTGTGGGGAATGTCTCGGTATGGCCTAAACTAGATGATAATAAGAAAAGCATTGGTATTAAAGACAAGAGATCGTAGCACTTAAGAATCAAATTCTTTTAGAATAAGGGGGCGAAAGAAAAATTAATGGGAAAAAAAGGAGACAATCTTGAAGGGTTATAAGCATGACTAATTCTTCATAGTTGTTTATAACCAAAGTTTACCAACGGATGATGCAATAATCTTCTCCCTGTCGCTTCGAAGAGAAAGCATCTATCTTGAATGGACGTTTTAGTGCATTTGTCCTCCATTTTAGCATGAATGATGACATAAACAAGATGGTAATGTCATTCATCTAAAGTTCCAACTTGCTGTTTTCCCCTAAATTTTAGGAACCAGGTAAATATTCTATTAGTTCTAATTTCTTAAAGCTTCCATTTTAGCAATTCTTTTTTATAACTGATTTTATTTTCACCTTGTCTCTGCCATTCAATGACCTTCGTTTACCGTGCTTTAGCAATCACAAATTTTATCCTTGTTAGCTTTAGTGTAGAAATTGTAGGCTATAGATGGCTGGCTGTTTACTACCTGCCATTCAGGCACCAGGTACTGGTGTGCTGGTAGTCCATTGTGATGCTATGTGCTATGTCACATTGGCGCTGCTGATGTACTGCTGGAATAGAGAAACAAAAAAGGCAAAAGAAAAGAGAAGAAATGTGGCAGCAAAGTGAAATAGCATATACTGCATACATGTTTCTCAATTCTTTGGCTTCACTGTTGGCAGCCAGTAAAGGCATGTTGCAAGCGGTGCGGTGAACCTAGAAGGCTTTTATGCTGTTCTTTCTTTATGCAGCTTAGAATTCTTGTAGACTCTTGGGCTACTTTTGCTATCACGTGAGCCACTTGTGTTTTAATAATTAATTCAAAGTCATTTGATTCAAGGTTTCAAGCAAGGTTCGCCGTATCGTATCGTACCGGTGTTTCGATCCGGGCTCGGTATCGGTATGGTACGGTGTACCGAGCGGTACACCCAGCTACAGTGTGCTACAGTGTCGGTACGGTACAGTGCGGTCCGCGTACCACTGGTCTGTCGGACCGGTACGTACCACCCGTACTGGGCGGTACAGTCCGGTTCGGCAAACCTTGGTTTCAAGTATCAGGTGAACTGGTATGTTTAGAACTTTAGATCAATATCACCAATGTGACCAAGTACCAGTACTGAAACATATGGATCAGTGCTAATGAATGTACATTTTTTTACTGGAGGGTACAACTCAGTATACCTCTCTGTGCAATATTAGTGTACCAGTATGATAGATTACTGAAACTGGTAATGGACTGTTATTTAAAACCTTGATTTGATGTGCTTACACAACAATCTTTGCACTGGGCAAGAAATATCTTTCTATCATTCCCTAATTTCTTTTTGCTTTTTACCAAATATATGTTGATGAGTTGCAATTTTTCTGTTGCAGTAGGTTAGCTTACCATACTAATTACAGTAGTCCAGATCAAGTTGGCATATCATCAAATAAATCAACTATTAGTCACAGGAGGAAGGTGTTCCAAGATCCAAATTCTTCTGAAACTATGAAATTTAGGTTGAATATTCCTGCTAAAAGTGTTCCAGTCAGCCAGTTCTCAAGTCCTGTTACTAGTCCTGTTGCCAGTCCTCGGAGATTTAGTGATGTAGACTTCTCAGCTTCTCCCATTGGGTTTCCAGGGCTTCAGATGTGGTCAGCGCCAGAGATCTCTTCCAAGGGTATGATGGCAGTTTATCCTTCACGCACTTCACCTGAGAAGACAATGTACAGTCCTGAACGTTCTCCACTTTGTAGTCCAAGAACTAAAAGTCCTCTATTAAGATCTACAAATCCTAGTGCACCGCCATCTCCCGTGCAGACAAAGTTGTTTGCAGAGAGCCCAACTGCATGGCATGAAAATGGTGGTAGTGTCAATGTCCATCCACTGCCTCTTCCTCCTGGGGCCTCACCTTCTTCACAGTCAAACTTTGGTCATCAGAGTGCAGCAAAAACAGAGGTATCACTGAAGGCAAATCATTGGCAGAAAGGAAAACTTATTGGAAGCGGAACATTTGGAACCGTTTATGAAGCCACCAACAGGTATATAGTTACATTGTTCATAGGTAGGATTGAGTTTCCTTCCTTTTGTTTAATAATAATTGATATATTTTGACAGACATAATGGTTCTTTATGTGCAATGAAAGAAGTTAATATAATTCCTGATGATGCCAAATCTGCTGAATGTTTGAAACAGTTGGAACAGGTTCGTTCTTGATATCTAACTATACTGCTGTCAAGTGAGTAACTTTCAATTTCTCATTTGCATAAATAGATTTTGCTCTTCATTGTTTCTAATCCTGACGGAGATAAAATGCCAGGCATCATAAACTAATAAATTTTGAAGTACCCTATATTTGTTTCTGTTAAATATTCTCTCTCCTTATACTATTTTATATAATTTGGTCAAGTGCGCATCTTTTGAGATTCATACATCTGTTTAATGTTTATGGGCAATATGATATCCGGATATCTTACATAATTTTTGCCCTACCAGCAAGTTGTAGGGCAAAGTTGACTACTTTCAGATGCATTAATGGTTATAATTTTATCTCATATTGGTTCTAACCATCACTTAATGTTGCCCAATTACATCTCGTGATCTTTCTGGTGTGACACTGGTTTCTGTTGATTGATTGGCCTTTGTTCTCTGTACTGCAGGAGATAAAGTTTCTTAGTCAATTTAAGCATCCAAATATTGTCCAGTACTATGGGAGTGAAACAGTGAGAACATTTGTGGTTATATTGAAGCTGTTATATTTCTTCTCTTTGCAGTTTTATAGATGCATTCGGTTTTGTATATGCAGATTGAGGATCGTCTTTACATATATCTAGAATACGTTCATCCTGGTTCAATTAATAAATATGTTCGTCAATATTGTGGAGCTATGACAGAATCAGTGGTGCGCAATTTTACTCGTCATATTCTCAATGGGCTGATTTACTTGCATAGTAAAAAGATCATGCACAGGTCAGTATTTTGGATGCCAGTGACTTTTTACTTTAAAATGTATATGCCTTTTAGTCTTCTGAAACCAGCTAGAACAGGGATCCAGGAAAATGCTGCAACTGAGAAAATTGGATTTGCATCTGTTTATCAACAAACAGAATGATCAAGAACCTAAATAAAGCATCCCTAATTATCTTAATCCATGTACCTGGCAGACTCCATGCAGGGGTTTTGAATATATAAATCTATATGCTTTCTTTAATTATTACAATGATAATTAACAAACTTTTTTATCTGTGATTTTCTTGTAACTAGGCAGAATTAATCACACAATGTCTACCAATTGCAATCTTAGTTTTTTTAATCAGATAAATTTTCATCTTACATTATTATGTCAAGACAACAACAAATAAATTTTCAGGTGCACAAGATATATAATAGTTAGAAATCTGCTCGATGGTAAAAGATGATCCATGTATCCAACCCCAAATAACTGGGACGTTACAGCTCATTGTCATTGTTGTAAAGCAAAAAATCAGTAAAAAATAAAGCAACCTCTTTGCTATTGACTCAATATTTGTTCACAAACAGAAGTTATGAATTACTCAAAGAAAAGGGACAAATCATGAATGTGCAATTGTCTTAAGTAGTTGGTATGAATGTGCACTCAGATTCACCTTTTATCCATCACAGATAAGGTAGATTTTTTCTATTTTTTTCCTAATTATGGCTTTAATAATAATTGGTAGCAGAGGTTGCTAGCAGGGAGACTAATTGTTCAGAGACAGATTATCATTGACTTTCATACAATTAACAGTACTTTCTACCATTAAGAGATGAAGGGGCACAATGTTTTTGTGTGTATATATACTTAATAAAGTTGCCTCATAAGTTTTTCAGTTATAATTTGCTTGTGTACATCTTTTTTGGACGATTTTCCTAGAAAATATTCATATTTTGGGTATTTTCCAAAAGGTACCCCTCTTTTTTTCCAGACACTACCCCTAATTTGAAAATACCCAAAATACCCCTAAATAATTTTTATGTCAAATTTCTTCTCTCGTTTTTTTTACCAGTTTTAAACTGTTATACTGTTTTTATTTGGCTCATTTACAGTGTTTTTCAATAGTATTTTCAGTGTTTATTTGAGGTATTGAAAACACTATAAATGTTATTGAGAAACACTGTCACCGTTTAGATCATTTACAGTTTTTTTTTGTTTTTATTGTGATGTTTAGAACACTATAATAAACCAAATTTTGATTTCTATTCGGTTGGTGTTGTTCTTAAACTATTATAAATACCTATTGAATTCCTGATATATCAAATAGTTTCTAGTATTTTGATTTTATTTGACTCATTATGGTGTTTTCAAGTAGGCTTTACAGTATTTTTGTTGTGGTGGCCAAAACACTGTAGCAAGCTGAAATATTGTAATAGGCAGAAAAAATGATTTGAATATTTTTCAAACTAGAGATATTGCTTGGGAAAAAATAAAATAGGGGTACCGATTGAAAAAATCCAAAATATGGATATTTCTAGAGAAATCACTCATCTTTTTTTCTCTCAGTCACAATTTGCTCGTATACGCTTGTCTCCTCAGTGTCAAGTCAATTATAACCTTTTAAAACTTTCCAATGGTAGAAAAAATTCAAGGGCACATATGCAATGAAAAGAAAGGGTGAATTTTTCACTTTACTTTTAATAAGGGGTATTTTTTGGACTAAAATAGGGGCAACTCAGTTGCTCAATTTTTTTGTATAAAAAAGTCAAGCTTGATGGTTGATCAATTCCAAGTTGTAGGCACCAAAATCTAAATATATGAGGTTGGCGAACGTTTAATAATTTTATAGGACACAAATGCTAAAACTTTCAGCTGTATATGTGTGAAAAATCCTTTCTTTTTTTTTGTGTGGCACTTTAAAGTGGCAATTGATTCATGCAGAGATATTAAAGGAGCTAATTTGCTTGTTAATGTAAATGGCGTTGTTAAGCTAGCTGATTTTGGGATGGCAAAGCATGTAAGTTTGTCTATATTGTACTAGATGAGCTGTATTTAAATGAAGTAACTTATATCTTTTAGTTGTTATGTTTTGTCTGGACATTTTGTTCTCATTGAGTATGACATAAATGGTCTCATGATTCCAGCTAGTGTCTTTCTGTGTGTTCCACTGAATTACTTCAGTTAAAGTTGTCAGAGACTCGGAGGTAATATCTATTGCACAGGATTGCAAATAAGTCAACAGAGTACTAAAGCAGGGTTGGAAAGGAGATAATCAGCTGCTGCAATGATTCTGAAGCAGGAAACAAGAATAATTTTTTAGAATTTATAAATAGAGTAGAAAATTTAAGAAAATGGGGGGTTTGAGACTGCTACCATAGTCTCATTTTCTAGGCAAATTAAAACTCCTTTTAAAAGAGCTGCAGGCTTTTGTGTGCAGTATTTTGAATTTGTGTGTCTATGCAGAGATAATGGCTGATATTTTTAAAACTTGTACTTGCTACTTCCTGCAAGAATGGTACTTTGTTGCCTCTATTAAGAACAACTAAACTGCATGTTGGATAGATGCCTACTACCTTTTTCCAATTTAAAGTCAAGTAGAACTCCATAAAGATAAGACAGCAATCTTATTGTCTTTTCTAGTAAGTATGAGATGAATTAAAGTAATTGTGAGATAATTTTTATCCAATACAAGACAAAATCCGAAACTTGGAATGTAAACATGAACAAAAATTTACTGAAAACCTACGGAAGATATAAAAAGATGATCTAGAATCAACCAGATCATGTCTCTTTCTACTTGTTTATATTGGGACTCATTTTCCATAGAATGATATCTGTCCAACTCTATACATATGTTAACATGATCTTCATGTTGTCTGGGAAGATCCTTGTACTTTTTAATATACATACATGTCATGTTAGACACAATTGCATGATTCTTAAAGTACGTTAAGTTGACTAGTGTTTTGATTTTATCTTTTCATTGATTAGTTAAGTGGAGCAGCACCCACTCATTCATTAAAGGGTTCACCATTTTGGATGGCTCCAGAGGTATCATTTTTCTTCTATTTAATATTAAACTATATTCTGGGTTGATATACTTGATTGTTAATAGGTTGAATTTTTTGCCTTTTCTTTTGTTTGTTATGTTATATGAGCATGCTGATATAAGCAAGGAGGTTACATCCATTTGCCTCATTGAAAATTTGTGAATTGACCATAAAAGACATACTTTTATACCTAGTCCAGAGGCTGCTATCATTGAGAAGCAGATATCATGATATTAATCAGGTGGCACTTTGACAGATTTGTGTAACCAAGTGGGAAAAAGTACTTAAGAGTTAAGACTGTGTTATGCTATATTCAGTCTAAACTCCTCTCTCCTGATTTCTCCATTAGGATATTAGGCCCCTCTTTTGCCCTAATTGATGATTCTGCATATCCCTTAATCTTTCCTCCTAATCTATGCTTGCTCCATTTCTATTTCTTAAATGATGCTCCCATTAAGCCTGCTGTTGTACTTGACAAATAATAAAAAGTAACTCTTTAATATGGGACACCCCTCTTATAACTCAATTAGCTTATAGTGGAGGCTGCAACAGAAGGAAAAGTTAATACAGGACCTGTGTGTCATGGCCTATGATGGTAGCAAAAGGACAGTAAGAGGAGAGCTGCCTAAAAGTTGTTCTTCTGGCTTCTTCAGCAGCATGAGCACAAAGAGAAGACATGATTGGATGACAAAGCCTCTCCTTGGTATTTGTAATTTGAGAAACTTTTGTCATTTGATTTTTTAGTTTCTCTGACACTCAGAAGTTAAATATTCCTAGAATATTCAATTAAGATAGTAGGAGTAAAAATAAGGTGTTTTTGTTCTTAGCAGCCAATTTTTTATTGAAATGTGATTTCCTACATTGAGGTGTTTTCCATGACATCTCCAAACGGAGATATTTATATGTGATTTCCTGAAAACATTGATTTACTGATCATTGCATTATGAAGCTCTTTGTTTTTTTATTTTTTATACTTCCTGTAGATGGTACTTCTTCTCAACTGACTAAAAGATGTGGCAAGAGTAGTAATTCATTAATCAAATAAAGGTACCCCTTCATAAGAAGTAAATAAAGTTTTTAAAACAATTGATCTTATACTTAGAGATTCTGTTGGTAGCTCCTAGAAACTAAACAAAGTGAATGCACCTTTCAACTGTAAAAATGGGTTTTATATGAAGGTTTAAATTAGTTGTCAAGTCTTTTCTTGGTCATATTCATCATTTTTGTAGATTTTGAACCTACTTCTCCATTTCAGATGTTGCAGGCTACAATGAATAAAGAAATTGGTTATGATCTTGCTGTTGATATTTGGAGTTTAGGCTGTACCATCATTGAGATGTTCACAGGGAAGCACCCATGGAGTGGTCTAGAAGGGGTCTGTATGTTTTTGTTATTCATGTTGTTGACATCTTGCAGCCTTTCAATTTAAGTTGTTAATGTTTAGCTATTTATTTGATTTTATGAAAAAACACACTGTTCTTGAGGTTATTACTCTTTGAAAAATTCTTTTCATTTGTTTTAGCAAAGGACTAAATAGGAAAATGACACTAAGAGAATACAGTGAAGGGTGGAGAGAAAAGAGAGATATCACACATCACAAGGTTTAAGTGATTTGGCACATAGACTTACAACGACAGGTGATCATGGCAAGGATCACCATTAAGATGGAAAAAATATACAAAAATGGTTTGAGAAACTCTCCTGTACAATTGTCACACAAAAACAACTCTCTTTCTCGAAATTCCCAAATGAAAAACAATTGACACATAATAGAAAGCTTTTTCCCCAGAACATTTCCTGTTTGTCCTCTCAGTGACCTCAATTTTCTTGTAATGTCCCTATTGCAATAATATGATACTTGACAATTTCAACATTCTGGCAGAACTTATCAAACTTTGGTGGTCAAATTTTGAAACTTTGTCAGTCCTCAACTTCCATTTTCTCTAACTTGAAGATTGAGATGACATTGGCTTTGTGACAAATTTTACTGTCGTTAGTGCCTAGTTTTACTATAGCATTATATGCATTTTTTTCGGAACATATAGCTTGTTGTTGTTGTACATGAGTGCATCCCTGATTCATTTCTGTTTGGTACACATGAAAAAAAGTTCTTTGGTAATGACAGACCTTCTAAAGTGATTAGTATGAGGTGTTGAAATTGTGGTGCTTATTCTAAGGAGTAGGATGTTTTTTTAGCTTGGAAATGGTGTTTGGTGGCAAATGTCCAGCCTCATGAAGGATCGAGGGACACAACTGTTTGAAAAGTAATGCTTATGCAATTATTTCTAGTGTAGTTTATACTAGATGAATGCCTCATTGCAAACCAACCAGCGGTGTGGAAGAAGGTTCACAATATGTGCAGGCTGGATCAGGTTGGTGTTCATATGCTGATAACTGGACTCAACCTAACTCCTAACTGAGTTGATCATCCAAAAGGTCAGCTTGGTTTATCAGGTTAAGCAGATGCAGGATACAAAAATTGCTGCTGACTGAAGCTTGTGATGATCGGTGGGCTTGAAAAGAAGGGGGGGTCAATGGTGATG
Organism: Musa acuminata AAA Group; assembly: GCF_036884655.1. Classification (NCBI taxonomy): domain Eukaryota; kingdom Viridiplantae; phylum Streptophyta; class Magnoliopsida; order Zingiberales; family Musaceae; genus Musa; species Musa acuminata. The sequence goes on from NC_088330.1 coordinate 38,403,467, forward strand.
AGGCTTATTATGAAACAAGAGAAGGGCGGGGACTTGGGGGCTTTGAGGATACAATCATAAGCGGATTTCTGGATATTAAATGTTTCTACTGATATAGACATGGGAAAAAACTGATCGAGTCAGGTTCAAGGTGGATTTGATACTAAATGTTTCTCTATGGAAGCTGCTCATCAAATTTGGTCATGTTTTCCCTAACAATTTTGAGGCCACGGATGCCGGATTTACTGTTACAATAAACTGCTGCTATTGTGCTTAAAGATTTATGCATGAGCATGTGCTATATACATATTATTTATTCTATAATGTACATATTATAGAATTCTTATTTTCCTTTGTCCTCTTCAGTTGCTTTCGGTATTTGCTCATCATAATTTAATTATTATAGTTTATCCTTGGGGGTTGGTTTTATACATTGTTCAAATCGATCAATTAGGCATTAATTTTGGTTTTGGTGGCTGCTAGCTGGCTCAATCCACAGTCTGTGTCCTGACAGCTCCACTAAGAATGTATATAACTAGATAATTTCTTAATCTTGCTGCCAAGCCGGCCCTTATTGCTTTACTGTTTTACATGAAGATCTAATATCAATTTTCCTTGTGGATCTGAATTAATTTTGCTTCTGATGTTCACAGCCTCAAGCTATGTTTAAGGTCTTGCATAAAGATCCACCAATACCTGAAACATTGTCCAACGACGGCAAGGACTTTCTTCAACGTTGCTTTCGTAGGAACCCTGCAGAGAGACCAACTGCAAACATGTTGCTTGAGCATCCTTTCGTTCGAAACTCCCACCATTACAGTATTCATGGTTCTCTCCAGGCTTTTGCAGGGATTAAACTTGTAAGTGACATGTTTTCTCATTTTGGTTTTACAGATATTGCCAGCTTCATATCCATACAAAAGCTGAACATGTTTGTAATGACAGGATAATACATTTAGCCCTGGAGATAGAGGTAAATCAAAAAGCGAGCCAAATGTGAGAAGGAAACATATGCCTAATGGGTAAGTAAGCCTTTTGTCGAGTTAGGAGTGTTCCATTGATTCTTTATGGTTCTGTACTGAAAAGGAGTTTTAATTTTATTTGGTTTTATCAACAGTGAGAACAATCAATCTCATCCTGAAATCCCTGAGTTAGCAGTCTCCCGTCTTTCTTCTCGTACTGCCGTCGAAGTTTTCCCTAGCTTGTCTCCTCCTCACGCAAGTCATGCTTCATTAAGTCCGGTTGGCTCCTCAGCGAACACACAGAATGGTGTTCAACCGGGTGCTGCAAACTTTCAACCCTATGCACTACCCAAACGTTAATGGCAAGGAAGAGATAAATCCCTTTTGATATAGAGTGGTGGATACTTGCCCAGCGGGTGTAAGGAATGCTAATTTAGTTTGATCCCCAGGTTTAGAAGACTAACAGAAGTAACTGAGGTCATTTAAACATTGGTGGAGCTGAGATGTATAGTTGATCGAATGCGATCACATTATTCCTCCTTTTTTGTTTTCTGAATGTTCTCCGACTCGATTTATTCTTCCATTACTTTGGTGATACAAGGTCTGTCATTGCTTTTGGGTATCTGAAGTGAACAGGAAGCCTTTTATTGTTTACTCCCTGGATGTGTTAAAGATCTACATCCAGGGGTCCGTCGATGACACTTATGTTGTATAATACTGTCCATGTCAGGATCATAATTCAAGTGTAGATGAATTCCTTCATATGTCTGCTGTATATCATATGTATACTTTTCATCAACCTTTTCAGGGCAATAGAAGTCACAGCCAATCTTTTTTAGGAGTTGCCAGTATGATTCATTGTGAAATCATCGAAATGCCGAAAACTAATACTTGCTTTGGTCTCTTTATCTGTTTCCTGGTGATAAAACGGAGGCAATTTGTGAGCTCTTCCGATGCCATTTGGATTACTATTCTCACTAAATCATATCGCCATTTCAGTAATCGTATCATCATCGTCCTGAGAGGACTTCGAAGTCGCTAAGTTGTCGTCGAGCAGGACACAATGATTTGGGTGCTTCAAGGTAACCAAATATTAATATGAACTACATGTCCAAACATATGTGAACCGATTCCTTTATGTGTTCGTTTGCATGCTGAAAAAGATCAAAAACACAAAAAATACTTGTGATGTGAAAAGGTTATGATTAGCATATCAAACCTAATCACATGATACCAATCAATACATTGTCAAGTCTCTTTCAAAGCGTTAGTACACAGTCTTGTAGCATTCTCAAGGAATCAATCACTCTACTGTGGTTGCTGTGGAGAAATGTCTATCTCAAGTCCGATGTTGATTCCGTTGTAAGCAATGGGAGCATACATCCACAGTTCGTCCGAGCTCAACAGCTGCATCACATCGAGAGAGAGAGAGAGAGAGAGATGACCATTAAATTACTTTTATTGTTTTTGACTTGATGCATTTTTTTCTTGAGAGAAGAAGGAAAGGAGAAGAAGTAATTTTGGTGCAGACCTTAATTTGGAGCTGCAAGAACTTCACATAATGGACAGCTTCCTCCAGCATCGTGCTAATGTCAACCTGTCATATGACATCAATTAGCTCCCCTAGATTTGAGGAGAGGATCTTTGGACGGAAAGCGGTGTCATCTCAAACTTACCTTTGTTCCATTGGGAACGAGGTTCTGTAAAATCCTCAGTCTCTCGTTGATCCTCTCCCTCCTTTTCTGTGTTCAGGCATTCATAAGGCATTAGAAATTAGAAGTTTGTCTTGAAGCCACACGGAAGGAAAATTGCGGGGAACACAATCTCACCCTTGCATATTGACTTTGTGGATTGGTCGATGGCTCTTGATCTGCTCCCTTTCCCGTGCTAAGATCTTGCAAGGCTCTCGAGTCATCTTCCCAGCTGTAGCTGCAGGAGTTCAGACGACAATTCATGGTGGTGGTGTTGCTCTCTTCCTCCCCGTCGCAGCTCCTGTTCCTTCTCTTCTTGCCTCTCTTCGGTGTCTTCACCACCTGCATCAATTCCGATCCCACACTCGTAGCACGCAAGAAGAACAAATCCGTTCACGTTCCTAATCTCATCCTTTGTACTCACAGTGGTGGAAGCTCGAGCCTTCTTTGAGCTTTGGGAGGAGACATCATCCTTGGAACGTGATCCACTCTTTCTTTCAGGCTGCAGCACCTGATCCTGAGCGCCCCCGAGCTCCGCAATCTCATCGCTGCTCGTTTCGCCGTCGTCGAGGCGAGTCGGACCGCCGAGCGGAGAGATGGAGTCGCAGTTGTTGTTCATGGAGGTGGAGCCGACGTTGATCACATCACTCGCGTCGTAGCTATCGTACCCACAGTGGGATCCAAAGAAGAAGCCACCGTACTGGTGAACGTCGAAGCTGGCATCAGCATTATCCCATGAACAGAAGAGCTGATCGTGGCAGTCTTGTTCACTGGATGAGCCGTAGATGCCAAGCAAATGTGCCACCATTTCAGAACCATCATCATCGTATGGTACGGTGGCATCCGATGAGCTCCATCCCGCCTCCTGAAGCACCATCGAAGGCTCCATTTCGTGCGGCGGAGGTATGGAGGAGGAGGAGGAGGAGGAGGAGGAGTACTGTTGCTCAGGGTGGAACAGCAGCCGAGAAGCTACATTTATACAGGCAGAGGAGAGCTACAAAAACCTGTGGCCAGAGAAGGGGTGGGTTGACTTCGATCCTCCAACAAGCAGTCACCAATTAAAATGACCGCCGTGGATGATTGGGAGGGACGCTGACTCATGATTAGTGCCACCATGGAAGCCGCAACTTGGTCGTCCTCGAGGAGCATTCAATGAACCAGCTGCAGAATTCTTCTTCGTCAAGAGAATAAACAATGAGAGGAGGCAACAAAGAGGTTGGCATGATCTCACCAGCACATTCCTCGAATCGAAGCAAGCTTGCATTTGGATCATTAACGGACGTTGAGCGCAATCGATTACTCATCACCCCTAAGTAAAACACTTTGATACATATGCTGGTTTTAGCAGCAGTGCCACAACGACAACACTGTGAGTCCTATTTCGTCGGCGACGAAGCCGGCGTTGACGGCCGGCCGGCCTGCCTGCCTGCCTTGCACAGCTGTGGAGAAGAGGATTAGAATTGGAGAGTTGTCGCCTGCTTGCAGACATCCACGGAGTCCAAACTCCATTTGTTATTCCCGTCACTGTTTGATTAGTACAACTGCTGAGTACTTTTTCCGGTGTTTTAAATGACCGACCAATTATAGCTTGCAATCAAAACGTGTAGCTTTCCAGTTTGTCTACTCTTCCTTCCTTTCTTTCTTTCTGATGACTGCTTGCTTGCTTGTTCATAAATTATAGATTTTATGAGATTATTTGTTAAGCCAATGATGATGAGAAATTAGGAAATAATATATATATAAATATATTAATATTACCGAGATAAAGAATATTGAGGTGGATTTGCCAAGTTATAATGTAGATTGAATTTATTGTTATTATTTGTTAACAAAAACATGTATTAAGAAATATATATAATTAAAAAAGTGAAACTACAAGATAATGTAGTTTATTATTGTTGTATTTGTTTTCTATTATTTAAGAAAAATATAATAATATCATGTGGTCATCAGTGTTGATGGTATGATGGGGCTGACATATTAAATGGAAGCATCATTTTGATACATATGAATGTGTAAATCTAAAAAATCAATTCTTCTAAGATAAATTTATAGCCAAATTAATCACATGAGCTAAGTTGTTGTCAGTGGATTCCCAACAGAAGTAGTATTGTATGTGACCCTCGCAAAGTCAACCATTAAGCTTTAAGAATACAATATAAGAGAAATTAGGTGGGCTATTATATTAAAGATGATAATATAATGGTTGGACCAAAGGGGAGCAGAGCAAATTGGGCTTCTCTATGACATGCATGAATGTGCATTGATAATAGCAAGACACTGAATTGTTAGGTAAATAAAAAAATCAATTAACTTGGAGAATTGAATGGCCAAAAAGTCTCAATTGGAGAATTAAATTTCATTCATGTTGTAATCACCACAAACCTCATCGCAGAGTAGAGTTGAGAATTCAGAGGAATGTTGGAATCATATGATTAAAAAGAGAATAACGTTAGTTGTGACCTAACTTCTATAATAAATAAAAAAAAAGAGGATTAGAAAACTCTTGTGATAATGTTGAAATTATCAGATTAAATACTTGTAATTTTGAAGGTCAATGTTTGGAGATTAAGTCATCAAGTCACAAGAATCATTTAAGTACTCGCAATGGCATGCTTCTCTCAGTCCAAACTACCTAATCATAGAGAGCGTGCAAAATCATGGGTGGATGGATATATATATATTGCCAAATTTTATGTGTGTGTCACAATTAAGATTCATTTAATTAAGACAGTGTGATGACAATGCCCGCATTTATAATTAAAATGTGATGTAATGATCATATCTTATGGTTGATGCTATCTTCCAATTATTTTGGAAACAAGTGCTCGAGTTGTGCATGCATCCAATCAAATGGGCTTCACTTGGTGATTACTACTACTTTCAATGTTTCATTAACTTAATTGGGTACATAATTAAGCATACTGCAGACACTAAGATGCCTAAAGATGTAACTAAATGCGATTTCATGTTCTTAATGGTGACTTCTATTCCTTTTTATTATTATTATTATTATTATTCTTATTATTATTCTTATTAATATATATATATATATATATATATATATATATATATATATATATATATATATATAATTTCTTTCAAATGTGATGGAAGCAATATTATTTATGAGTTGCATGAAATAAATTGACTCTTAATTTCTTTCTTTTTAATGTGACTATGACGCCACGTTAATTGTGTAATAATATACTAATCAATTTAGATGTTTAATAAAAATAATTTTTAAATTCTTAAATGACTAAAAAATAAAAGAAAAAGTTTTATTATTATTGAATATATATTATTATTATTATTGAATATATTATTATTATTATTATTGATACATAAATGGGCGTATTTATGAAACATTTATAGGGTTAAATGTGTTATTGGAAAACTTTGCAAGGATAAATAGGTAAAAACGGCTGCACTTTTTTCACCCAAAAAGGAGATTATTAATACTGACTGCTCTAAGCACGTGAGAGTTACGAATCCGCACGTGCAAAAGTTGAATAAATGGGAACCGCTCGCTCTTTCCCGCCCTCGTGTCTCTCATCTCCTTCCCACAAACCCTGCCGCTCTCGATGGATCTCTCGATCCAATCCGCCATGAGCACCGATTCGAGCAGGGAAGTCTGCAACCCCCGGTTCTGTGATTTCTGCGATCCGCCAAATCGTCTCCCCCAGGAACAGGTTCGCCTCTCGATCTCTCCCTCTCCCTCTCTCCTCCTTTTTCTTCATTTATGGTTTCCTTCCCTGATCTCTCAATGCGATCGGATTAAGGTCCTAATCCTGGGTTTCTTCTTCCATTTTACCCCCCCGGATCGAAGGGTCTTCCTGCTCTGATTCTTCTTCAGCGATTGATGGTCTCTGTCCTTTCTTCTCGTTTCCCAACAACCTTTGTAGTGACCATATCAAGATGCTTATTGATCCCACTTCCTGATCTCTGAGTCGAAGCACTTGGAGGGTAGTTGATGTTTGCTTCTTGGATCGGTTCACTGGCCTTGGGATTAATCGGACCGCTTGGTTTCTTCATATTGTTTCGCATCAAACTCGATTTATGTAGGCATAGATGCGGTATCATTTTTGAAGAGATCAAATTGGGTGCTTAAAATTTCTGTATCTAAGGATATGTACTGCCATAAATTATTGAGTTCATACGAGGAAGTACCATACAAAGGCTTGGGATTGAGATTAAAGTTATGTTTGGTTATTTCTTCAAGCGAACAACTGAAATGTCATCGACGGCAGACGAAAAAATTGTTGGCGTTAATACCAAAATCAGACCAAGTTTTGTTTGATCTGCCCGATTCTCATCGGTCATGATAAATCCGATGGGATCAGCATTTCCTCTAATGTGCGCGCTATCAATCCAATGAGAATTGGACCAGCCGAAGAAACATCGGGGTACGGCATTCCATTTACTTGTCATGTCCCCCCAAGTTCTCTCCATCGGCCCAGGCAGGCGAGACACACACCGGCTGCAGGCGCTTGACGGCATCGAGGACTAAACCTCCTTTTGTCGGCCGCAGCAAGAGGGCTCCGTGTTTACACTGGGATATCCACAATTAGGGAGCTACAGCGCCAGCCAAAAGCCCAAGCACCTGCTCGGCGTGGTGGACTGTCGAACTATTCAATTGTCTTCCTCTGAGGACACGGGATTCCACCCCCACCCACGTGACTTGGAAACCGTGGATGGTAGGTAGGTATGGTTATTGAGGTCGTCCTGGTCCTGATCGAGGAATTTGGTGTCCACCGCAGCCAACCTTAGGAGCCGGGGGGTGGTCGGTGAGATCCGCCACCGACGCCGCCGCTTGCCGCGTCCGTGTCACGCGGACTCTGACATCAATCCCGCGTCCCTTCTTGCTTTCTCCTCGCTGCCAAGAAAGAGACGCTTCTTCCACACCCCAACCTTCGATGTTGCTCGAACGAGACCAGAGTCAAATGTGATGTGTCTGTGTTTGCAGACATAGATAGGGCTTTAGTTTCGTCGAAAATGAGGTTTTCTTTTTAGTTTATTGTAAATAATTATATAGATATGTCGTCATGCATAAACCTTTGTTAGCTTTGTGGTGCAATACGCTAAGCGGCTATGGGGTACCAACGGGTCGGGGAAATGGCGACAAAGGATGGAAAGTGGGCCGTTCCTGAAGCCCGGAGTGGAGTACAGTAAGGACCCGTGGAACATGTCAAGAGCACCCAACCCTTGTCTGCTGACAAAAGTCCAGGAGCAAGACTAAATGGCTCTATGGGGTCCTGGGGAAATGACATGAACAAGCCTATGTCAAGCCCCCTTCTGGCTTTCAAGTTCAACCTTTCTTCCAAACCTTTTTAGAAATATGGAATTAAGAGTGAGAAAAAGTTGGTCTTTTCCAAAGTCGCCTATTCTTATTCAAAGCCACCCCCATTCCAGTGTCCCTCCTTCGGTACTCCTAACTCGTTCCAAAGGTATGCGATGATGATGACGGAATGAGTTGTTGTGGTCTCCATATATTCTTTGTTATGCGTAAAGGATGCTACCCTATCCCTGATTCCAGGCTATGGAGTCGAGTCACCATTCACTTAGTGATATATGCTTTTAAGAATCGGGCTTTTAGGTTTGTTGACTTAAACAAAGTATCCGGAAACTCCGCATCTGATGTAGAACTTGGGATGAAACTTGCACATTTTTTGCATCATGCCAGGAAGAACATTGCAGTGAAGTGAAGCTGCATCTTTTTTTACTGTCTTGGGTACCGCCAATAAAGATCATACAATAAAGATCATAATTGCAGCATAGCATGAGACCTCAACGGCAATAGGAGCATGATTTTACTGGTTGTACATGACCAGCAAGCAATTCAAGGGATCTATGACCAAGTAGTACTTGCTACATTTTGACGAAACCCAAAATTGAATAGCTAAATATTGTCGTCATCTTCTCTCTGTGTTGATGCATTTGCTTTATATAGTTACCAGAGAAAGTTGATGAATGCGTTTTTGTCATCAATGGCCGTGTTTCAAGTGTGATAGACTCTCTTATCGATAAACACTAGTAATAGATTCTCAGTTAATTTCGGATGATCATTTTCCTGTTCATCTCAACTCTTTTCTCCATTCATCACAATATCATATGGTAGATACTCCTAAAACCAGCGGTTGAGTTGCATATCTACAATTTTTGTTACTGTTCTGTCGTACATTATTGAGGAAACACCAACATAACAATCAGTGACTAGTCCCTTCGCTTCTGGTTTCTAGATGGCACTAGCTTCTTCTCTTATCTTCTTAGATATTTGTACTTAATGAATTCGCCTGAGGCCACAAACAACCAACCAAAAATCTCTCACTACCATCTGCCATCACAATTTCATTTGGCAGACGATCCTAATGCCAGAAGAAAAAGTCTCATATCTGCAAGTAAGTCCCTGTGACTATCCTGTCATACATAAGGAAACACCAGAAACCTAAACGGTGAGTAATCAATCCTTCACTTTGGCTTCTTGATGACGTGATTCTTCTATATCTCGCACAAGCTAACATGCCATAGACTTCACGACAAACAGCCAAATCGGTATACCCTTCTTCTTCATATTAGCGTGAGATGTTGGGACCGTAGTGTGCCGTGATTGGATTTTGTTGTTTAGACATATTACAAGTTGCACTGCGACTTGAACATCTGATATGTTGTGGTATGTGGAGGGGTTTGGCTTCACAGAAAGTGATTTAGTGGCATAGAAAATAAACATCAGTTGGACCTCTTTCTATCAAGTTCTAACTTGTGGGAGAAGTGTGGCATCACAGCTTATATTTAGAAACATTCCCTACTCATGTTATATAGAGAACAGACCCCAACTATCTTCAAACTTATCTGAGGAACGTAACGTGTGCTGCCCAAAATCTTGCTTGTGATTTTTTAACCAGCATCGACCATTACCTGACTTAAATGTGTTTGTTCATTGATAGGTCGGACACATCATCGTCGGTGCTAGCAAAAAAAAGTAAAGAAAAAAGGGGAAGCTTCATATTCTTTCCAGGTACTGTTTCTTTTATAATTAACAAGCTAAAATTACTCCTAAAACTCTGTTTTCTGAATCGCAATTAGGCTTCTTTATAAGTTATCTTTGCATGACTTCTAATATAAGTAAGCTTTTTGTTTTTGAATTAGACAAAAAACAATTTCAATCTATTATTCACAAGAAACATAAAAGAAGCTCATGATTAAAAGTCAAACCAAGAAATAGGGGGAATAAATACCAGTATCTTCGCAATTGTTCTTTTTCAGATAAAAATCAGATCGATTAGAAACAAGTGTTTTTATAGTTAGCAAATATTCATATGGAGCAAGAAGTTATTGAAAACCAACTCCTTGTGTGTTCTATTAATGAGCTGAACTCATTATAAGTGATTCCAAGAATGCATAGGCAAGCTGAAAAGAGAGGAGATATTAGGATCTTCCCTCGATTTCCTTTTGACCGAAATCATATTATAAATCGAATCTTTGTGGAGGTGACGTCCAATTATTCCGCCTAAGGGGACGGGCGAGAGCCGATCACCTGCCTTTCCATCGAGATCCGAAGCATCCAGTGAGGGAGCACGTGATGCAAATTGCTAGATCATAGCTCAAAAAGACCGGTATGTGAGTGCTGTAGCACGATCTCAACCCCTCGATGCCATATCTGAATCCTTAACTTTAAATCCACAGGGCACCAACAAAGTACCAGAGGAGTTAGAACGTATTGGAACAAATGTCATATCACCATCCAGAAAAGAGAGCATAAGATCTGAAGCTAGAGAAATTCCCTCTTAAAAAGGACAAAGATAAAGAAGCGGTAGAAAGAGGAAGAGAGAGAGAGAGAGAGAGAAAGAGAGAGGAAAAAAAGAAAGGTAGAAAGAAAAGAAGATAGGTTTCATCCACATCTTTCCACACTCAATCCCCGCTTTTATCCCCCACCCTTTCATCCATATCTCAGTCCCTTTCATTCTCCCAACAGTTGCCAAAATCTCGAAAGAGAACAGAAAACGTTATAGAAAGGCCACGCCACTTTACAAAACGGATGTCCCGGTCCCACCGTTACGATAGGCAGATGCTAACGAGCGAGGTAAACCTGGCTACGGCGAGGACGAAGCGCCGCCGTCGGCTTTAGAATTCCCTGGGGTCCACGAAGATGGTCGGCGGCGGCGGGGCCTTGGTCCAGTCGCCGAGGGCGCCGTCGCTATACTCCTCGGCGAGGCGCTTCACGCACCACAGGTCCTCGGCGCACGAGAGGCGGCTCCAGTGGGGGATCCCCTCGCGGAGCGGCTCGCACGCCGCCACCTCCGCCGCCACCACCCGGCACCCCGGGTCCGTCCGCGCCATGTTGTGCGCGTGCCGGCACACCGCCCGCGCGTACGCCGCCGCTGCGGGGCCCTCCCCGCCGAGCCCGTACATAAGGTACATCCCGAACGGCCGGAACAGGTCGGGCACCGACGGGATCCGCAGCCACGGCAGCGCCCAGTCCACCGCCCGGCTCGCCAGCGCCAGCGCCCGCCGCCACCGCCCCGCGCCCCGCACCTCGAGCCGGAACACCTCCTTGGAGTTCCACACGCTCGCCACCGCCCACGACGACGGCGGGTCCGCCAGGAAGGCGTCCGCCCCCTCCCACCTGGCCGCCGCGGCGCAGCCAGCGGGGACGGCGAGGAAGGTGCCGAGGGAGAGCGGGTTGGCGAGAACGGCGTCGATGTCGCGCGGGAAGAACTCTGTGGCTGCGAAGCGGCGGCGGTACAGGGCCTCGGCGTCGGCAGCGGGGAGGCGGACGATGGCGATGGCGCGGGGGAGGGTGAGGCGGTGCGCGAACACCGGTTGCACGAGGATGGCCGGGGTGCGAAACTTGGAGTAGCCGCACCGCCCCGTGAAGAGGCGGATGGAAGCCTCGTTGTCCTTCTCGGTCGCCATGTACGCGTACTCCGCCCCCTTCTCCTTGAACCATTCCTCCATCCTCTCCACCAGCTTCAACCCGATCCCTCGTCGTCTGTCGATCGACACCAAAGTTCATTAGGCTTTTGCGATTGAGATTAACCATCAAGAGGTGGGTGGTGAGAGTTACCGGTGGGCGGGGGAGACGCGCAGGCCGAGGAGGTACGCGACCTTCGCATAGATGGGGGAAGGGGCGGTGTGGTGCTTCGCGAGGGACGTTAAGGGGGCGGTGGTAGTGCTGGAGCCGCGGTGGGGCTTCCGGGCGCCGCAGGCCACGGTCTTGATGCACCCGCGCACAATCCCAACGATCTCCCTGCTCTCCGACCCACATATCACCTCCGCTACCTTTGGACAACAATGAGAATTTACTCACAGGGAGTAGGAAATGACACGAGGGGTGGGTCGATCAACTGGGGGGTGGGGGGGTGGTGGTGGTGGTAACAATTTAGCAGGAAAAAAAAAAGAGGAAAAAAAAGGACAAACGAATTATTAAGTTGGAGAAGAAGACGAAGAAGATGAAGAAGGGAGTACGGACCAGCATGAGGAAGGGAGGGGAGTGGCGGACGCGGCAGAGGGGGTCGCCGAGCAGGTCGGTGAAGAGGGACATGCCGCCGCCGCTGGGCCCTACCTCGCACCTTCGCTCTACAGCCTCCACTCCCACCCTGTCCCGCTCCGCCTCGTACTCCCTGATCACTACCACTCCTCCTTCCACCGCCGCCGCCATCGTCTCCATCATCTCCATTTCTCTCTCCCTTTTCCTCCCTTACAACCCACGTTATACCAGCTAGCTATGATAGCCGATAATGATGATGCTAAAAGAGATCAATGCCTTGGTCTTTCTATCCTCTTCTCTCTCACTGAACTCAATCACCTTCGCAGCACTCAACAGAACAGAGAAGACAAATCAGCTCTCTCTCTCTCTCTCTCTCTGTTGGCTAACGAGGATATGCTCAACTCTCTGCGTCTCTCTTTCTTCTGATTTATATATAGATGACTCTGGGCACTCCTAACTATATTGGGGAAATTACCGTGGAACTTCGAAGCATGTAACTGAGGATAAAATGAAGGGGAGCGACGGTGGGGGGCTATTTATACTGGTGGGGAGGTGAAGAGAGAGAAAGGCAGGTGAAGTGAAGGGTTACTTCTCGCTTTAGAATCCCTTTCCTTACTCCCCTCCTTTTGTAGCTCATCAATCACAGAGAGCAGACAGAACAGAACAGAACAGAACAGAATAGAACGGAGAGCGGTGTGCATATATAGCTGTTAATATATGTATATAAAAACAGGGTAGTGGGGTGGGGGAGAGTGTTTCAGAATAGAAATGGCGGCTGTGACTGCGCGGTCCCTCTGCCGTCTTCCTGCGTCGCAGGTGGATCCATCATCCATCTCCATGCCATTATTGCTTGCTCATATACCATGCTATGACTTTATGCTAATATGCACGCATACATTCTGGCATTTTTGGCATGACATATAGATCCACGGTATGATGATGTACATGCATAGCATGGAGGGATGGGTAGTTCAACGGACGAGCGACATAGGAGGCGGCGTGGCACGAAGGGCGCCACTGGCTACGTGGAGACGCCGAGCTCAGCCACGGTTCTGTTGCCACGTGGGCGGCGAGGCGGCGTTTAACGGCGCATCATATAATATCATGATGGAGGGGGAGGGGGAGGGGGAGGGGGAGGGTGGGGCACGTGACAAACCCAGTCAATGATTTGCCAGTGATTGCGGCAGAGCACCGAACGCCATCTGCCACGAGATTGACGGAGGCTCGCTGGCGCTTCCTCGTACTTTGGCGAACCGCAGAGCTTCTTTACGTGTTTGGTGGTTTCCCCATTCCACATGAGCTTGCCAGTTGGTTGAAGCGGGGTAACGTATGCGGACGCTGTTCCTTCGGCAGCCGTTCGTTGAGGAGGGGTCGAGGGTGGGGTTTGGAATTGATTGCAGGCGTTTCGAGTCAGATGGTGGGGCAATGATTGGGGATGACCTCCCCATCATTTGTTTCTACCCACGCATCCCACCCATTCACCCTACCTTAGTTAACCGAGAGACCAAAGAAGGTAAAAACATTCCGATCCGAGTAGCTTAAGGGTTAGTCAGGTATGGATTTGGGTACGGTGGTTGCTGCTGCGTCACTGAATTTGTCAGCTCCACCTCGTCTGATCTCCCACGTTCCATATTCCATCGCCAGTTTACCATTTGGATCTTCCTGGTCGGGCCCACCTATTTGTTTCTTGTGCTGTGTCTTTTGGCTTTCTTCCCCCTCCCCCTCCCCTCCCCTCCCCACCCTACCCTTCGCCTTCTCGCCTTTTTCTTGTCCTGGCGTAGGGTCCGTCGACGTACCAAATTCCGTCCGTGGAAATGATATGTGAACATGATGAGCCACATCCTTCAACCTAATCATATCTAATCTCTCACCTGTCTGAGCTCCACGAGCATCGTTCGATGGTCGAGTCCTCTCGATGTGCTCAGAGATGCCATCAATCCCCAAATTTCGATTCTCAATCTAAATCAGGTCCAATTCGGATCGGTCGATCTGCTTCGATCCCAATCTAATACTGGCCCTACCCTCGTAACTCAACTTAGCAGTCAAAGCTCCAAGTCAAATCAGGTTGGACTCACATTGGCATCATTTTTTTGGATAAAGATCAAAGAGCCATCGGAGTCATATATCTTGATAAGGGTAAAAATGGCGACGTAATGCGCCCTGACGTCGACATTAACGCCGACTTGATATGCGCCAGCGTCACCCGCTCCCAGTCAACGACTCCACCGTCTGACCCCGCGCGCTCAATCGAGGCAGAGAGGGACGTCGACCGAGGCTCGCCCATACCCTACGGCAGCCGGTTCTCCACGCAATCCTAGTGGCAATGCCAGATGTCATCGGAGGTATGATCCTGCTCCTGCAGGCAGCCACATCAGGTAACATCAAACTCATCTATAAATACCCAAGAGTTCTAAACGAAAAAGTGGGAAAAAAAGACAGACACAACACATATAGAGGTACTCCCTCTTCCAAAACCCCCTCTACGTCACTGACTTGATCGTCGGAGGGGACGGGCCGAACTTCCGACCCGACCTGTGTGCAGGTGTAAGACGACGTCGCCTCTTCCCGACGCTGCAGCAAAGCTCTCCACCCGACGCGACATCCCGACCCGACCACTGTGCCCGATCGTCGAGAGACCTCGAGGATCGCCACGCAAGATCCCCGCCATTCGGACCCCCGAACAAGCCGCGTCGGCCCCGAGGCCATGGCTAGAAAAGTTGTTTACACCAGCATATCTTGTCACAAATGTTTGGATGGATGGATGATACCACACAGCCGACGCATTGATTTAGGGCAATAAGAATATCCATTAAGATGGGAATTTGCAACGGTCTAATTGGCCTTGGGGGTATGTCGTCCATCGACATCCAGTTCATCATTTTGCATCCGCCACCACCTTCTGCTTTCGGTGCATCATTTTGCATGGTTTACAATGTCATCGTCGGGAAAGTTACCCTTCTTTCCGGTCCGGAAAACGAGATGAAGACATGGTGAGAGCAGTGAGAGACGATCGAGGACCACAACAACATCACATCTGCAAAAACCAAGTAAACGGCATGGTGTTTCCACCATGTGAGGTTAGCCAAGCAAGGGGGACTTGTTCCTCGTGCTAGCTCATGTTCTCCGACCAGAAGACCGCAGCGGCGGATCTGTCGCTACCTGTCTCGGTTTCTCCGAGAAACCTGATCGACCGAAGCTGTGATCCGGTGCCAGTCCGACCGGTGGCGACCATTACAGGACGCAGCAGGTCATTATTGCTGAAATATTCAGAGACACAGCCAGCTTAATCTAGTGTCGAAGCCATGGCTAATCACATGCAAGTGAAGGACGACAAGAAGATAGCGGTCTCCATAATATTCGCGTCCACCGGATTCTGTCGCCCTCCGCCGGCACCAGCGTCGTGCTTCGAAGACCGTGAACCGACGAACGACACGCGGAACCACCAACCAGCTCCACATGTCTTGTGCGACTCTAAATTCTGATACGTGAATATAATATGATGCCGATGGCTGTGGAGCAGTAGCCATGGCAAGTGAGGCCAGCAAAGCTGCGGCAATTGGACCGCTACGGGTTGCTCAGCACCTGCGAGGTATGGAACATGTGAGGATTCGAGATTCAGAGGAGACGAGTTGACCAGGGAAAGGGTTAACAAAAGGGTGGTGGAGTGGCTCGAGAAGATTCTGGTGTTTGTTTAAGGTTGGAGGAGATGTGTCTCTCTCTCTGCTGTTCCTTCTCCCTCTCACTTGGCAAACAAAAAAAAAAAAAGAGAAAATGGGGCACCAATGATTTAAACCTTCAGCGACTGTTGCAAGGTTTCAGATGTCAGCGATGTCTTTGGCTGTTTCTCGGCACGGAGACCCCCACCAATTACTGCAGTTCTTGTAGGCTTGTAGCTCATGCGGCCGAGGTGGGATTCGGACAAAATGTGCTTCCTTCATCTCTGCATCAGTTTTCCAGTGGATGTGGATGTGGATGGCTTTGGTCTGTGGTCTGGTCTGCCTCGGAGAATGGTAGGTCTGGTGCTCATGGAGCAAGAGATGTTTGGACCATGCATGATACGTCTCCCAGGAAGCACGGATTTTGCAGCTCGATGCATTTGTCTCACCGATTCGATCTAGTGCATACAGTAGATCGTAAGCATCGACTGAGTAATTATAATGACACGGAAAGAAAAAGACAGGAGTTGGTGCGCCCAACTCGAGGATAAGATTAACTCGAGCAGATCATAATTTCTTCGTGTACTCATCCTTGATCACATTACATGAAACTCCAAGCAACAACAGGAAAACATGTCTACGGACTCTGACATTCTATGAGTGGGACAAAGAGCATCTCGACTTGGAGCCAACGATTTCGAACACCTTGACAACCTCTTGAGAGTGACGGACTGCAGGATAATACTCTTGTTACTTCTGCTACACAGTTTTCATCCGGAAGAGAGTTTGGTAATGTCTTCTTGCTTCTCTTCTTATCTCTCTGCAGGTAATTTGTGCTTTCGGATTAGCATAGTGAGTGAGTACTTCAACATCCATCTCGATCCAAAAATTTCCTTCCCTAGCTAGTATCGGAAATATTGTGGTATGGTAATCTCTTAACTTGCGACTTGTAATTGAACTCTCAGCAGCCTCGCTCTATTATTTTAGTCATGTTTATGTCCTGGTGGGTCACCACGAGTAGCTTTCCTGCAACAATCATTGTAGCTTGTCAACGTTTTTGAGGAAACATGGCATGGTATAAAAAGCCAACACAAAGGACTGTGATGTCCCACCTGTCTGTCGCATGGTCCCATTAATTAGTAGCTTGATTTCAACTTCTATTTTTTGCAGCATCATGATATTTAAGCGTTGAATTCTCCACGGCACCCATCGTAGTCTGGTGCTTGATCACACTTGTACGTCTACCCATCCCCCCAAAATTTCCTTCATCAAAGTCTGCTCGATGTCAGCGTCCAATCTTATGTTCCCCCTTCACATCCTGTCCATTTCCTTTCCGCAGACTTTGAAGGGCTTATCTTGAGACACTCACTGCAGCAAATGGTAAAACTGTTGGCATCATCAGAAGGCAAGTACACAAAGATCCTCCTCGACTGACTCGGAAGCGCGAAAACCGCACCTCTCTCGCTGGTTTCTGTGCGGAGGGGCAATCCCTACGCCGGGAAGAGGAGATCGGACAAGGAGAGCCAGCTCTCCATGGCCGAAAAGTATAAGCACCGGAGGGAAGGAAGAACGGGCAGCGTGGCCAACTTGTCAAAAGCCCAGCTTGCAATCAACCACAACAATCCACTGGCTCCCAACTCCACAACCTTGAAGTGCAGCGTGACAGCTTGGGATAAGAACAAAACCAATGCCATGGTAGCTCGAGAACACCATCATGCATGCCACCATCAGATGACGACTACATGTCATGCAAACAAACCATCATCATCACCCATCCATCCTTCCAATTTTTCACACAGGTGCGGCCGTGGGCTAAAGCTTTTTTGTCTTGCTTTCGATCAATATATCTCTCTGACCTCTGGACGATCACGGTGGTGGTGATGACAAGTGTGCAGTGGCCGTGAGAGCTTCGGGGGGGATGCAAATTTGTCTCGTGTTGATGACCGGCAACAGGCAGACCACGCAACATCTAATCATTAAGTCTCTATTTCTTTGTCTCTTTGGTGCAGTGACCACGGCGGGGTCCGGTGGACACTTGGTAGGTCTCCTCTCAAATCCTGCATGGTGATAAGACTGGAGTCGGCAGGCATATTGCATTTCTATCCGCATCGTCCGTTTGTTCTGTGGCCTTCCCTTCTCTCTGCAAGTATGACCTACAATTTTTTATCCTTTTAATGCATGCATATTGAGAAGAAAGATCATCACCAGCTTGTCCACTTGTGAGTCTCGATGTGCATCACTCCTTACTATTCTATCTCCCCGATCGATACATCAACAATCATCAAGCATAAGAAAATGACGCATCACCATCAGCTCCACTTGTAAGTTTGTAACCTTCTTTTCTCTATGCCCAGACTCAGGAACTGGAAGAAGATGCAGGAAACTTCTAATCGGTGCTGTGAGCTTGAATCTTCTGCTGCACAGATTTAAGTAAGTCCACTTTGTTTTTTTTTTTTTTTAAGTTGAGAATAAATAAAATTCGGGTTTTTAATTATGCTTAAAATTGGTTAATCAAATGGAAGGATATTTATTATTATTATTATTATTATAGTAAGGGATAAATTGAGACGATGGTCATAGATTGAAGATATTTCAAATCAGAGTGTGGGTGCTACTTGATCAAAGAAGAAGAAGAAGACATCCATCTCATGAGACTTACAGAAAATAACAGCTTAATCCGAGCGGCTGGGGAAGGGAACATGAACGTGCAACCGAGCACTGACTTCACTATTTTGACAAGCTAATTTCATCAGCGTCGAGAGAGGGACACTTGGACATTATTTGCATCAGGAATGATGTGATGATAAGGATGGATGAGCAACGGGACGCTATCGAAGCTATGCAAAACTCACTATCAAGTTGAATTTGAGAGGGAAGAAAATATCATCAACTCCGTGGCAGGAACTAATGCTTATGGATTGCATTGAGCCACCACCTCATATGGGTTCTATCTCGATCATGTGAAAATAACATTTTGATTTGATGCATTGAGCTACAACAATGCATCCACCACATCTCATCTTTTCACAACATGGGCTCTACTGCTTCATAACCCAACCACAGGCCCAGTAAAAGCCTAATAGAAGCCTCGGCATGCCATCTCTGAACCGATCGATGATGATTTGGGAATTTTAAATCCTACTTAATTCAAAATTGATTTGCTTTATTTGTTGATTGAAAAATAATAATAATAAATGGATCCTCCTGAAATATCGACGACACGTGGGGTTAGAGAGCCATGTAGGATGCTAACGTAACACGATACGTTACAGCTTCGCTTGACTCGATTGCCACATCGCCGTTAATAAGAACATGACTAGCTTTGATCGAGGTTGAACAGTGTGGGAGCCATAGAAGACGAGCGAGCGGAGCGGGGCTTTCTTCTCTCCATTCTATGGTACGTAGTACGTGACAGCAGCGTTTCTTTATGTACAGGCGGCCAACGCAACCGAGAAGAGAAGGCGGGGAGCGGCGGCGCGATGGACCGAATCACAAGTTGCGACAGAGGCAACAAGGAGCCCAATCGAAGAGGGAGGCCCAGATGTCGCCGTGCCCTCGCCTCCGCCTCCGCCTCCGCCCCCGCCGCTGGATCGCCCTGCCCGCCGGCGAAGGACGCCGTCCGGTCTTGGAGTCGGCCTTGCGCAGGATCTCCCACATGACGCGCACGTCCTCGTACTCGCACGTCCTCACCTCCTTCCGTAGCTTCTTCAGCCCTGTTCATGGGAGGCGGCAGAGCGTCAGAAGCCCGGATGGATGAATCAGGCCATCCATGGCGCATGGGTGAGAGACCTTACCGGTCCTTTGGACGCCGAGACGGGTGGCGACGCCGATCCACACTCGACGCGTCGGGAACACCACCACCCGCTCCCACCACGCCATCCTAAGTCCC
This sequence comes from Musa acuminata AAA Group, assembly GCF_036884655.1. Lineage (NCBI taxonomy): Eukaryota > Viridiplantae > Streptophyta > Magnoliopsida > Zingiberales > Musaceae > Musa > Musa acuminata. The sequence goes on from NC_088330.1 coordinate 38,423,131, forward strand.
TTCCCCTCTTCTCTTCCTCCGACGAGAGAGAAAGAGAAGAGTTGCCGTCCCTGGTTGTGGAGGAAGCGTCTCTTATTCTGCAGCGAGGTGCACGGGCGAAAGAACGCGTGATCAGCGTCGTCGACAGCCCCCGCGACGCGGGCTTGGGAAGTGGCGTCGTCCGCACGCGTCGATGCTCCAGTGGGCGGGGGGATGTTTCTCGACTTCCTTTGAATTCTGCACGCCATCTGTTTGCGTTCGGGCCCAAGTGTCGATGCTCCAGAGCATGGAACGCTCATGAATTCTTATGGACGTGTCTCCGTCTGATGGATTTGTAGGAGAAATGGATACCCATTGGGTTTGGGTTCGATCCAGATTTGTGAGTGCCGCACCCATCACCATCGCTAATGCTGGACTAATTCCTTTTACTTAAAGGTAAAATTACAAATATCTTCCATACTAAGTTATCCACCGTTGGATCCAACATTTTTGCGGTGTTGTACGCTTCTAAACACCGGAATGGTCATTACGCTAACTCGGTGGGACATACGTGTGACCCCACAGCTGGGTGCCCCTCCTTACTCTGGGTAGCTTTCTGAGGGTCGGCGGACGGGTAGTGAGTATGGAAAGGCAGGTAGATTTGGATCTGTCAAGATGGCTCGTTTCATTTAACCCGCGAGATGAAGATGAGGGAGTGTGAATAAGAGATGCGCTTGATCGCCATTTCCTCGTCGCCGACCTCCTAGCGGTGGAGCTCCTAGCCGTCTCCGAAGGGTTGGCCTCCGCCTCCGCCTCCGCCTCCGCCCCTGCCGCTTCCGTCGTTGGTCGTCGATCCTCGTGTCCAGATCAAGGTCCGCGAGGTCGGCAACCGGACCTCCATGTCCAAGGCGAAACCGATGTCGGCGTCGTCCAGCCCAAGGAGTACTGGGATTACGAGTCCATACAATGAGGTAAGCGAGATTCCCAATCCCGACCCTACTTCTGACCCTAATTCCTTTCTTTCGTGTTTGGGTTTGATAGACTATGTAGCGATGTTGGGGTTACATGAAATGGTTAACTGAACTGCGGTTCATGGAGATTTTTGTTTTTTCCTTCGGTGATGATTTCTTGAGTATAGAGGAAACCTATTTCGTGTGCTTCATATGTAGTTGAATCGATCTGCTGGTTTCTATACTTTGACGTGTTTCTTGGATGATTGTTAGTTTCTTGGCGTCTTCATGTTTCAGATTCTTATTCACGGTTGATAACCAGGCCCTGAGAATCTTGGGCTTATCAAGAAATTCCGAGATATGAGGATACTGGTTCTCGATTTGGCGGAGTTTCGATTTGTAATGCATGGATCTCTGCCGCCGTAGTCTCTGTTAGTCTTGATCGGGTTATTGCAGTCCCCACTATCGGTGGGGCATGTGAGGTTTCGAAGCCTTACCCAATCCCTTTCTCTGATTCGTTTCTTTTTTGTTTGGGCTTCATAGATTATGTAGCGATGCTGGGGTTTACATAAGATGGTAACCTTTTCATTGGATTTCTCTAGCTAAAGATTAAAGTTGCATTGGATTTATATTTTGATGATTTCTTTAGCATTTCACGTACCTACTTTGTATACTTCACATTACAGTTCAATCAATCTGTTGGTAGCTATACTTCGGCATGTTTCTTGATTCTTAATTACAATTGATAACCAGGCCCTGAGAATCTTGGGCTTACCAAGAAATTCCGAGGCATAAGGATCTTGGTTCTTGTTTTGGTGAAGAATTGATTTGTAACGTATGGATCTTTTATGCCTATAATTCTTCATCGAGTTATTGCAGTACCCAATCGGAAACCTTGCCCAAACCATGTACCATGTACCCTAGCTAGTTCCTATCCTTTTTGTTTGGACTTGATAGATCATGTAGCGATGTTGGGGTTACATCAGATGGTTAACCTTTTCAATAAATAGATCACCTTGGATTTATTTTTTGATGATTTCTTTAGCATTTCACATACCTACTTCTAATACTTCATAGTTGAATCAATCTGATATCTTTCTTGGATGATTGTTAGTTTCTTGGTGCTTTTATCGTTCGGATTCTTATTTATAGTTGAAAACCAGGCCCCATGAATTTTGGGCTTTTCAAGAAATTCGAGGTTATAAGGATCTTACGTCTTGATTCGACGAAGATTTGGTTTGTATTCGGGGGATGTATGATGCTGCCGTAATATCTGTTAGTCTTATCGTTGGGGAGTGATATTATTAGTCCCCATCGTCCGTAGGGTAAGTGAGACTTGCAAACCTTGCCAAACCCTAACTGTGATAATTTTCTTCTTTTTTGTATGGGCTTGATGGATTATGTGGGAATGTTGGTGTTATTTGAGATGATTAACCTTTTAATTATTTTTCTTTCTGCAGTTACACGAGCTAAAGATAAATTACATTGTATTCATATTTTGATGATTTCTTTAGCATTTCATGAAACTACTGTGTACTTGGTTTATAGTTGAATCGATCTGCTGGTATCGATACTTGACATGTTTCTTGGATGATTGTTGGTTTTCTTTTGTGTTATTTTCATGTTTCGGATTCTTATTTACAGTTGATAACTAGGTCCCATGTTTGCTATAGTAGGCCTTTTAGTCTTCATGAAGTCATTATCAGTCTCTCACGCTCCGTCGGTGGTGAGATGAGATTCTGAAACCTTACCGTAATCCTAACCTCAATTCCTTGGTTGTTTTGGCTTGATAGATTATGAAGCGATTTTATGAAGTGATATATGAGATGGCTACTTCTTAAGAAGCAAAGATCGTATGGTGATGATTTCTCTAACATTTCCCCAGTCTTCTTCAGGTACTTCATGTGAACCAGTTGTATACTTTTGGCATGTTTCTTAGTATTTCCATGTTTCAGATTTTTATTTACAGTTGATAACCAGCCTTCTAAGAATTGTGGGCTGACGGAAAAAATGTCTAGATGGAAGGATCCCAGTTCCTGAAACAAGTTCCTCGTCATGTACTTGGTTAGCTAGATTCCAAAACATTTTTATTGAAGCCCTAATTTTCAATTTGGTTCCATTTTGTTTGGGTTTGATACGTTAGGTACGAATGTTGGGTGGGTAATCTTAAGATAGTTGAACTTTTCAAAATAATTTTTCTTTTGCAGATCTAAGAGTTAAAAATAAAGCGAGTTGGATTTCATATTGTCATGATTTAAGACATGTTTTTGATGCTCAATTTAAGAGATACGGATCCTGTTACCTGATTTGATGAAAATTTGGTGTGGATATTTGCTGCTGTACTGTGTCTATTTAAGAGTTTTTCACCAAGTCATTTCATTTATTCCATAGTAAGCCATTGAGATTTACTTCAGCTAGTGTTGTATGCATTTTGTAGATTAGGGACTAGTTATCTAAAAACATACAGCGGCAAATACTACAGCATTTGCAAGAAGGAAGAAGAAAAAAAAAAAAAAAAACTACTGACAATTTGCTGCCTTTTCTTAACTATTCCCAAAAACTACTGAGCGAAAAGGTCTTCATCTGATTCATTAATTCGAGAGAAAATGTCTGTCTGTTTTACTGGTTACGAAAACATTTTGTCATTTTACCCTGTTCGCTCAATATTATCACGAAAGAAAAGGTAACAATTTTCTTTTCTTTGTTGCAGTGATCAGGATGACAAATGGGCTTTCAAAAAAGTTGACAGAGGGGGAATATAGTGGCCTTTTTTTTTTTTTTCGTGGAGGGAATGATTTTTTTTCAACAATAAGTTACTGTTAAGTTTTTTTGATGTAATTTTTATCACATTATTTTTCAAATAAATTATTGATTATGTATCCTTGCATATAGAGTGATTCTGATTCCTTCATGAGAAATTTATCTCACAAAATATCTCTTCATTTATTATTGAGAGAATACATCACTAGATATCTTTCGTGTTTTATCAAGATGTGTTTACCGTATACAAAATATTATTATTTTTTAATGCCGTGTTTATTATCATTTCACATTAAACTATTAATATTTAATTGTATTTTATGAATATTAGAAAAATATTTTTATTATGTATTTGTTTTAAGAGTTCTCTTTGAAGACTCCTGCAATTATCAAATAATCTGATTTTAGTTACATATTCATGACAACTCACAATTGTGTCATCGCGACAACAATAGTTATCCTTTTAAGCAAGTGATTGCTTACATGACTCGAATCAAGATTAATCATATCCACAATCAAAACATGTTGAAATCACTACGAAATCCCATATGACATTTGACAAACCACTGATAACATTCGACACCTTAAGAATGTAAGAATTAGAAAAAATATATGACTTAAGCAGCAGGTCACATATGCTTATTAATAAACACTATCATGTTAAAGGTCACTAATGTATTAAGAGTGTAAAAATAACAAAATTTTATAAAATGTAAAAATAATTCTAAATTACTACCAGCACGCATCTAAAGACAAAATAAGTCACTAATGTATTAATATATTATTATTTAATAAGTTATTATTCTATAACAAAAGGTTCAAAGTGAAATTAAAGTTCATTCCGGTGATTGTTATTAATATTTTTTTTTTATTTTTTAGATTAAATCAATGATATTGATGTAATTTATCATATTAGTTTTTAAATATATGTATAGTTATTAGTAAACCAAACATGTTCGATTCCATCATGAGAAATTTATCTTATAATCTTATTATTGAGAAAGTGCATCACTAAATATCTAACTGACGTGTTTTATCAATCAAGATGTGTTTACTGTATAAAAATTATTATTATTATTATTATTATTATTATTTAATACATAAATTTTATTTAATACGTAAAATTACTGTAAAAACTATTAATATTTAAATGTATTTTATGAACATTAGAAAATATTTTTATTATGTATTAAAAGTTCTTACAAAGTATGCATTTGTTTTAAAATTTTACTCTTCAAGTAACAACGAACCAGGTAAATAATTCTATCCAACAATTAACCTTTAATTATATAATTTTTATCATTTTTATTTTTCTTTCTATAATAGCCAGCTAAATCACAAGTTGGCTATAATACCAGCTATTGCCAGAATTTTCTTTATCAACCAAGTTTATACTAAAATCCATGTCTAACAAAGGTGACAATGTAAGAAACAATTGCATCGGTGAATAAGTAATAATGAAGACAAGATTACAAAATATCACAAATTTGAATCTCTCATGTATCAATGGGTTATAAATAGATGCTCGAGCGCTCGCCTAGGTGCTTGGGGGAGGTAAGGCCTAACTGCCTCAAGGTGGACCAAGCGACGCGCTTCAGTGAGGTGTGGCCTGAGCGCTCGCCTGAACCCAAGCGTTGAGTGCCTCAAGTAAGCGCCTGATTTAAATGAAGCAACCGAAACAAAGTTTTACATTTGGTTTGCCGCAAATGCAATAGACCGAGGCTTCTTTTGTCGCCAATGGACAGGTCTGATAGCCTAGCCTTTGCCCGCAACTTCCTTCTGCTGTCGCTGCTTCTGTGTGCAACTCCTTCCATCATCGAGGGAGAAGATCATAGCTTCCTCCGCCACCAACGGACACCTTTGAAGCTTCCTCCACCCATGATGTCATCATCTATAGCTTCTACCGTTGTCGCTATTGCCATCCACAACTTCCACTACTACCGCTACCGCCATCTGCAGCTTCCTCCACCGCAGCAATTGTCGTTCGAAAGTTCCACAATCGATAACTTTTTCTCCCCCTCTTAACAGTTCTTTTCTCCCCCTCCAACTACTGTTAACAGTAGTTTAATGTCGTATTTTTATTTATATAATCATATTTATCAATTATATTATATATTTTTATATTTTAATATTTCAGAGTTTCTCGCTTTGCTCGGGCAAGCGTTTAGATGAGCACCTGGCGTTTTGAACATTTTCGGGACTTGACGCATAACGCTTTTTAAATCACTGCCTAATACAAAACTTACGCACAAGCAAGTAAATATGAGAATTTAGGATAAATATTTTAAAACAGAGTAAAATGAAAGAATACTTCATCAAGTAATGAGAAGGGCTTAATAACACTGTAACCATAGGAGAAGTTACTCCTATTAAACAAAGGTTCTATAGTAGTTGAAATGAAGACGTCTGAAATAGCATAATGTGACAAATAGATAGTAAAATTTTGATAAATGCATAATGCAGAATCTCAAATAGCATAATAGAATTTAAAATGTCATGAAGAGTATAAATAATTTTGATCATAATCAGCATTAAGTTGAATTTTTTATGTCAGACATCCATCAATGAGAATCAATAGGCGATATAAAACAACCACATACAGGAAAAAAGATAAAGAGAATAATGGAATAAAGTGCATCACTACAATGAAATATATTTAAATAATGACATAATATACTTCTCCTATACTAAGAAGCTTAATACCAAATAACCGACATAATAAACTTTCTTTAAAAACAATTAGTCTTAACATCCAGAATCTTGATCTAAAGGTGAGGAACATGCATAACCGTGATTATCCCTACACAGAAAACATTTGTAAAGAGTACCTCATTCTTCGTTTCCATAAAACTCTCTTCAATTTCTCCCTCCATATGGCCAATGTCCTAAGCCTAAACTTGGCCATCTATACTACTGTCTCACAATGTTATGCTGTGGCAAATTCTGGAAAAGACAATGCATGAAGTTTCAATCTCAATACCTAAACCTGAGTATTAGAAAACTACTTAAGTCGTGGAACTCACAATATAAGGACAGTCATTCCTAGCTGCTAAGCATAGGATAAAAGAGAGATCATATATTCCTTGCTAGAAAATTTTATGCTAAAATGTCAATTGAACTGATAGCATTAATACGAAAACAGAAGATTGAACTTAATGCTGGTTGATGAAATTTCTTAATGCAGGTTTGGGCCAAAGCACAAGTGAGGATGCACTAACATAATCACCACATTGTATACATTGCAAATTGCAATCTAAGCTGCAATCTAAGCAGCATACCTCTGGTCTTTCAGTTCTGCACTTGATGCACCTTAGCTGAAGACATACAAAAATAGTACAAACTTCTGGAAAGTGATTGTTTCCTAAAGCAAATCTTCATCATAGATATAATTTCAGAGGTTATCCTCTGGTCTCATTTGTTCCCTACTTACCGGCAACACTGGCCTGAGAATAACCAAGTCCTACTTAAGTTAGCAGCACTTAGTGGGGCAAATTGCCTTTTGAATTATTTGTCCATGATCTCAAGGAAACTACAAGATCTTTTTAAAAGGAAGTAACCGTCTCATTTGATGCTCCCCCACGAGACTAATCTACCTTTTATAAATCATGCACCGGACAAGTTCTTGTTTCATTGTAGCAACATGTTTAATTTTCTCAGGGCAAACATATTAGCATAATCAATTGAACACACCATCGGGTGACTCATGGAAATATTAAAATGTAAAAGAGAGAAGAATGATCAAGAACTTTTTCAACCTGAAAGAAACATGACATACAACAAAAGAAAATTCAAAATGGCTCCCACCATCTCAGTGATATGCCACCAAATCCTGTAGAAGCTCGATTTATCATTGAAAGTCCTAATGGTGCTATCTATGTCTTTTCATCGACTCCTTAGCACATGTAGCGACCAACATGTTGGATACATGCTCTACACCCAAACGTTTTACAAAGTATATTAATTTGTATAACTGGACAACCACCAAGAATTTCAGTACAACTCTTTTTTATTACAAAGTTCTGAATAATTCCATATTTTAAAGCTTGGATATATGCATTAAATTTTCTAATTACAAGAACTTAGATGCAAGGCCCTAATCTTTGCCCACATAAAATGCTAAATCAGTAGATGCCTAGTCTTATCCCAGTCAGAAGTTGATCATTGCAAGGAGACGAACAATCATAATAGATACGCACCCTCCTCACATTTCCCTTGATATATTTAAATACATGTAAAATGGATATCTTTCTCATTCTCTCACCTAAGTATATCATGTATGTTCTGCAAGATATTTGCAATAAAATTGAAGGAGAAAACTACATGTTTATCATAATAGAATTTCAAATGCAAAAGAGAAGAAAGGAGGAGGAAATCAATCAAATTGGTTAGGGTGGTTACCAAAAGCTTGGAAACGGATCAAAGACACAGGCGCTCATTCGATCAGGGCAAGCGACCACCTCGGCTGGGTTCCTGCGTGACAAGAACGGGGACGCCGATCAGAGAGTATAGGAAGAACGCTCTTGCTTTATTTCCACGGAGCGAGTGACCTAAGAAGGGAAGGAAGGGATTCTAGATAGGTGTTTGGGAGAGATCTGGGAAGGGAAGGACTTCTTGCTAGAATTTCGGCGGTGAGAAGGGATTCGGTTTTCAAGGTGAGAGAGGATTCTTGCAAGGGTTTTCGGGTGAGAAGTGATTCTTGCCTGGGTTTTTGGGGTGAGAAAGATTCTTGCAAAGGAGAGAAGTAACTGAGAAGGGCATGAGGAGAAAACCTGCTACGTTATCGAGTTCCAACAGCCACAATAGGGGCACGCGGCCACCGTCGAGAGATCCTGCACGACCAGAAAAGAGACACCGATCACAAGGAAGAAGGAGACAAGAAAGAACGAGGGGACCGATCGAAGACGAGAAGAGTTTCTTGGTAGGATTTTAGGGAAGCGAGAAACCTGAGGGGACGAGGCGGAGAACGACGAACAATTCCAGCGAGCAAGAAGAGGGCGGGGGCGCGCCAAGCAGAAGAAGGCGGCTCTTCCTCGCATCGTCGCAAGCTTCCTTGCAACCTCTCTCTCCCCGGAAAGCGATGCTCATCCGCGAGAGTGGGGAACAGAAAAGGGTCAAGGTAGAAGAAGAATGTAGAAGTATCAATTAATTTTCTCTATTTACTTAATATTAAGTAATTAACTAATATATTAAGTAATTTTCTCCATTTTCTGTTTTTAATTTATAAAAAAATACTACAATATTATTGAAGAATATTAATAATCAACTGAGAGACATGAACTACAATAATATTTATATAAATTTAATATATATGTTAACTACCTTTGAAAAGAAAAATTTTGCATAAGCTTATATGTATTATATGAAAAGAAAAATTAAAGTGAAAAAACATTGTTTTTAAGGCAGCATCAAATACCACATGAGTAATAATAATAATAATATTATTATTATTATTTAACATTCACTACAGTAGTAGAGTTTCAAGTTCATACCAATGTGTACAACAAATCACTCCATTATTTAGATGAAGGTTATCAATTGTTATACCTTTAGGTATGTCAAAATAGAAGAAAGAGATGGTGTTTTGGGTCACCAACCAAAGAGAATATATTGATTGCCAAGTGACCTTCCCAAAATTGGCTTTGTGTTTTGGGGTCTAAAGATTGATAGATTTGAGCAGGAATTTCAATATATACATACACATTTTTGAACAGACTGATCTTAGAGAGGCATGCTGCAGAAAAACCAACATCTAAATATCATGTCTGAGTGAGAGGAACCATGGCAGATCCACATAAAAAAGCATTTTGATTTGTTGCAGCAGCAACAAGAAGGAGGTGCAAGAAATGCAGCATATCAATCAGCAGTTTTACAATGAGCTTAGATTACATGGAAATCACTGAACTAGTCTTCAGTCAGAATCTTCTCGGCTTCATGAAGCAATGCAGCATTTACTCTGAAACCTACAAGCTTATGAAGACGATATATAATAATTCCATTTGCACCCCAAAGAACAAAAGTGTTGAATTCCTCCATGGAAAGAACATTGCAACTTTGGTGCTCCTCCTAAGTTAGAGGAAGAGGGAGACTGCCAAGAGGGCATCTCTGCCTGCGCGGCCGCCTTGTTATCCTTCCCCATCCGATCATGCTCCTGTCATTAACTCCTACTTCAAAATTACCGGGTTGTGGATGCAGAGGGGGGATGACGTGAATCTCCTCGATGGTGATGGCCAAACTTCTAGGCTGCCTCCTTCCCTTTGCTCTGCAGGTCATTTGATTCTGACCTTTGGTCCTTCTTGTTAAAGCTGTCTGCCAAGGGCTACCTGTTGCTTGCATCATCACCCCAATGGTTCGAAGATCCTCTGTTGTTTCGTGCCTTGACAGTGTTGCTAGCCCTGGCAGGATATCTCTCTGGAAGTCCTTCCGCTGCCTCCTCTTTCGTGCCTGGCCACGCCGAGGCTTTGTGAGAAGCAATGAAGCTAAACCTGCATCTCCTTTGTCTTTCTTTACATCTTTGTCATCGAGCTCTTTAGGTCTAGACCAATACTGATCCACCTTAATTTCTTCAAGGGTCAGCGTCATGGCTTCAAAAAGATCAAAATCATCATCATCATCTGAAGATTTTGTACCACCATCTCCCACATTACCCAGAAGCCTTGAATTTTCTGCACTGCATGATACAACATCCGCAAACCAAGACAAGGTGTCAAATCCAGGCAAACATCCATTGCAATCTAAAGAAATAGCAACCAAATTCTCTGCAGCCAATCTAATTAGTGCATCGACAGAGTAGTCCTTTTCCTTTGAACCATCTTTCTCGCTTAATGGGATGTATCTCTGCTTATTTATGATACCCATTTCGTACTGGGATATCGGTGCCTCCAAATCAATGTCAGAAGCAATTTTTGCACCAAAGCTTGGTATACAGTGTGATGACTGAACCACTATCTCGCCTTGAAGTAGTTTCACTGAAGATATGGGATAATCTGTACATGCTAACTCAACATTCAGATCAATGTGATTCCTAAAGCTCCCTTTGGACTCCCCATGACATGTTTCAGTGACCGAGTCACCAACATGAATATCTGTCTGCGATTTTAGGACTTTTGGATCACATCCCAAGTCTGTGAAGGTCATGTCATCATTTATCATAATCTTGGTATTGTCAGTTAAATGTTTTTCCATATGTCCAACAGAAACAGACATGTTAATTTGCTGATTTTTATCATGAACAAAAAGACGAAGGATTTTTTCGCCATTGTTTTCAGAAACTTCATTTCCCTGCATCTTGTGATCCATAAACTGACAACTTGGCATGACTTCCTGCAGATTACAGAGAGAATAATCTAGCTCCTTTTCTACTTTCCTCCCAATGTCTGGAGCAACGGCTTCAGATCTGGAATTAAGCTGAGGTTGTCCACTTGAGAAGCTGAAAGCCGCTTTGGAGGCATGTTTGTTCAAGCCAACAGACAAATTACAAGATATCTTCTTTCCGAGACAAGATGAACCCACTGACAATTTGTCGTATTTATCTCCAACATCTTCAATACCACTTGGAAATACTTGATTTATGTTCATGTTTGTTGGACTTTTCAAATCTCTGCTTGCAAAACCCTTTACACAGCTTCCAGATGTATAATCATGAAGACCTTCATTACTATCATCGGTCTGGTCTGGTCCACTAGATACAACTTTCGAATGTAGTACAAAATGAGAATCTGGTCGAAAACCATGGTGAAATCCATTTGTCCGATAGACACCAAAACCAGATTCTTGGCTTGTGGTCAGGTTCCTACCATATTGCCACCATTCACAAGGAATAGGAATCTGAGCATCTATCTTGGAACTCAACATCTCATTACTTGGATTTGATGATCCACTGCAGCATGGAAGTGTTTGAATCGCAAGTGTCTCGTTGCTTATGCTGGTGGCAGGTTTTCTCCAAGATGAAATAAATGAAGATCCATAACTGGTTGAATCGGCCTGGGGAATTGTGATTGAAGAAGGCATTGAAGGAGACATCAGACCTGAATTTGAGCAGGTGAAGTGAGGGGCCCTTACAGGTGCCTGGACATCATGAATTGAATCTTGTCTAGATCGTATCTCCGGGTTATTACAATCAAATGAAAAACTTCTGCCACATCTCTTAGTGTTCAACTGTAATGCTCTAGATGTTGAGACATTATAATTATAGGATGTCTGATCGAGAAAAAACACAGAGCTCCCATTCCCACCTGTATATTGATAACCAAGAAATAGGATGAGAGGAAAATAAAAGTTCCAAGCAGGCTAACATGTATAACTACCCAAATATTAAATGCAGAAGCTACGCTACCCACAAAAGCACAAAAGCATAGATGGAACAAGCAGACTGATCACAGTTAGATCTATGGTAGTTATAAATAAGGCATGACTTGTGTAGTAACTAAATCTATGTATTTATAAGTTTTTGACTTACATGTTTCTAATGTATGGTTCATAAGACATTTAAGAAGTTCATCTATCTTGTATCATGTATAATGTGCTAACTTCATGCATTTAAGAAGTTCCATATATATGTGTTTTTCATATATGGTTCATAATATATCATGAAAATATATTTTGATTCAGAATTATGGCAATAAAAATCAGGGTCTAATAGGGGTTTTAGGCCCAAAGTAGGTACCATATCTTCAAAATTTTATAATTTCTTAAGATTCTGCATTTGATATTCTAAAAAGGCAGCAAATCATGAGAATCATGCCTGTGACGCATTTCCTTTCTCAATTTTCTTCATGGTTGATGAACTTCAACAAGGACACTGTCCTTATATTCAAGCAATCAATTTATCATACACAACGATCTTCTTTACCCCAACACTGAAACCAGCATAAAAATAATAGTTGTCATGGCACACAGATAGATGTTGATGCCATGGATTTGAGTTTTGGGAATTTGGCTCATGCAGTAGTGTGTCAACATGGTACAAGAGGCATGTTTTTATCATTCCAAAGGGTGTGTTGGTGCACTGTTTTACACACTTTTGGCTTTCAGGTGGCAACTTAGGATTTTATCATGCCACCATATCGTAAGCATGTTGTGCATGCACAATAAAAAATATTGGATACAACATATCACCGATAGAAAATATCCAAACTTCTCCTGTCTCTTCTTCCTAGGAATTTAAGGATTGGAATAGAATGCTCCAATAGCTATGTACTGCAAATACAGGACACTAGTGTTTATTCATCGCATTTTCATTCTGACAGGGATCAAGCTGGTTGATAGCTTTCTTTAGACAACCCTTTAGGCTTACAATGAGCAAGTGTCCAATCAATAAATGAAGATGAGCATCTACTACTGAAATTCATACTGTAACATCATTTTTCTTCTTGAGACATGTTTGTAATAGTGACAGTTTAAATAAGACACCTGATTGATAACACGATTGTTTAGGCCATGTCAACAAATGTAAACAAGTTTTGGAGATCAAAGAATTACCAGATTCATGACTAGAGAATGGCCATTCTCTTTTTGTGTGTACATTCGCAGACAAGAACTCTGAAGTAGCCTGTTGATCACTGTGCCTATCCACAAAAAGTGTATTTGATCTCACCGAAGAATGGTGCCCTTGGCTACATTCACTGTGTGTCTTGAAGCCAAGTAACTGAACAAACGCAGAGTTTGCGGGTCTCTCAAAACACATTTCTGTTGTAGATTTACTTATATCGACTGTGCTGCAGGCTGATACACTGACTTGTGTTGGTGACTTCGACATGTAATGGTCTTCTCCGTGACTACTCGCTAGAGTGAGCTTCACATCATTCTCAGAATAGAGAGAGCAAGTTCCATTCTTGAGAATACTAGAACTACATGATGGCTCAGTGATATTTGTCTGCCCATATTCATCACTATCGTCAATGTCTATGTATACATCAGCTGGCAGTTGAAGGTCAAACGTTCTCCTCTTCTGAGACCTGTAGTCTAGTTGCTTGATGCCCTTTGGAGAAGCATCATTTGATAATGGGATATGATCAGATTGAGTGCTGCCTTCCCTTGTAAAATTGACCTGAAGCCTCTCAGTGCCTGCAACAGGTGTCTGTCCATAGCTGGTATTTCCTATGGTAAAGTGAGAAACATCTGACATTCCTCCAGTGCATTCTGTTCGCATTTGAGATAAACAATTTGAGTGTGATGCTTCTGCCACCATAGAAGGCTGATAAAACCTTCTAGTTTGAAACTCATTCATCAAGTCTTTCTGTATTCTATAAAGACGATGAAGTTCAAATACCTGAATCACAAGTGAAACAACTTTTGTTACAGGAAACAGCATGAAAGGCTTGAAGGTAACAAGTCAGACAAATTATGTTTATTGCTTTGCTCTTCAATAGACTATCTTATTTAAAATGCAGTTCACCTGATCCTAAGATGGCATATTCCTTTTTCTATTGCAGTTCTTACTTATTCATGGTGTTCGCATGCACATCTATGGATTCAACCAACAGTGTTAAGCTCAGCTTAGTTCTTCTAGAACAGTCTTGGATAAAGAAAGGAATAGGGGCTACTTCTTCGCAAACACAATTTTGTTTTCCAGATTTTCTAAGGCTAGACTGTTATTGTTTGGACTTTCTCAGCTAGATTTAACTTGTCTAATATTTTGTCAAAAGGCAACAGACACTCTCCTGAAAATTGTGTAATTATTACATAGAATAGTGAAATCTTCAACTAAAACATAACTTAATAGTAACCTGGAAAACATAATTCTTAAAATAAGAAATAACAAACTCACTCTATCCTACTCTGGAACCAAAGCAAACTGTGCAGGAATCCAAACTATTTCTCAGCATGGTAACTCAACTAAGAGATGAAGATTCTCAGCTATAAATCAAGTGAACTACATATGAAACCTGTGCTTCTGGTCCTTATTAGCTTCAGAAATTAAATTGTTCAAGTAACAAAAAAGGCAGAGAATGCACTCTGAGTTTATAAACAGCTATCCAAATAAGAAAGCACCAAACAGGCTCATAATTTACATATTTCTACAGATCTTGAAGAATGATTCAATTTGAAAAGATCATTTTACTGAAACTATTCAAGATGATCTGAAATACAAGTGCTACTTGTAGAAGTCCCAAAGTCAAAATAGACTTGTTTAGGTCAATTCTTAATAAACTGGTAAACAAACTGCACTAACTTTAAGTTGAATCATGTAAATGATATTTGTCATAGACTAACATGTCTTTACCAATTATTAAACATCTTAAAAGGTTATAAAAAAAATTAGTTTTACTTGCTCCTCTTTTCTTTTCTACAAGAAATTTGATCAGGATTTCAAAGATACAATAAAATCTCAAAGTTAATTCAGAGTTAGAACTTAGAAGTTACATCTTCCAGCTAAAATCTAATTCAGGGATATATTGAGAAGGATTTTCATGTTCTTGAAATTTTTTTAGTTTAATGTCTTTCATATGACAGAAAAAATGAGAAATATTTGTCTCAAGTTGAAACTCATCATTTAGCATCCTCCAAAATTTCTATTCCCGAGAACATGTGATAAATCTCATATGTGAGGACACTGTCAACTTGTTTCACCTAATC
This sequence comes from Musa acuminata AAA Group, assembly GCF_036884655.1. Lineage (NCBI taxonomy): Eukaryota > Viridiplantae > Streptophyta > Magnoliopsida > Zingiberales > Musaceae > Musa > Musa acuminata. Next base: position 38,438,373 of record NC_088330.1, read on the forward strand.
ACTTTCACCATGCATAGCTTCAGGAACTTGGATCGACCAAAGTACAAAACAATTGACATGTACTTAAACACCATTCGATACAAACAACAGACTTTGTAGAACTATTTAATTATACAAACAATCAAGCACGGATGAGATGTAATCATAAAGATAAAGATGAAGTGCAAGCCAAACAATCAGACAGTGCTACTCAATCCTGAGGTAATTACCTTCTCAAATGGTTCTTGAGAACTTAAATATCTTTACCTGGTTCCTAAATATGGTGTCATGTTCAAGCATCATCTGCTTTAACATTTCTTTATCCTGCCCTGAGTTTCCATTCACCAGCTTTGGTACGTAACTATCATGGAGATACTCACTTGATTTCTTATCCTGAAAGTAAGTATACCAACCGCTTGTTGCATCCTCCTTGACATCCTGCATGGAACAATATCCTGGAAGGTAATTTTTATTCTGCACTTTTGTTGCCATTCCTGCAAGTTCTAAACTTGGTCAGCAAAGAAAAATAAGAATATGATGCCAAAGGGACTTGGTATATTTTCTTATCCAAGAAAAGTAAAACATGTACAACAAACATTTGAATGTCAAATGGGCTTTCATTTTGCTTAAAGGATATAGTGTAATTCATGTTTAGCATAAAGCAAAAGTCATCCCTACTCCTAAGCAACTTCAGCAGGTGGTTAGAAAGAATAGTAGTTTGCAGGTGAGAAAAGGGGAATGATCAAAATGAATCACCAGTAGCAATACCAGATAGAACCTAATGATGATAAAAATCACTGATGATAGCAATCCAAAGAAGAATATTGATGACAATAATCTAAAGAAAAATAGTGATTATAACAATTTCCTTCATCTTCACCGTTGATGTGCCTAGCTAAAAAAGAGATACTAGACAGAACAAAGAAAATCCACCATAATTGAATACTAACTATAGTTCATCTGTGCCTCCAACAACTGTCACCAATATTGTACCAAAACATACGAATGTGCAACACTAGGAAAAAAGTTTTGTTGTACACCTGATGTAAGAATGTGCAATAGACAGGAAAAAGTTATGTCCCTGGTGAAACAACGTACAACAACAACTAGAAAAGTTCCCAAATCAGTAAATTACAGTGTTAAATAAGATCATTAAAAAGATTATCCTACAAGGAAAGCATGAAAATAAGGAAAGGTTGCTATTAGAGATGGAACATAAGAATCCATATCAAAAGTCATAGTGTGAAGGAATTCAGGGATGAGGTTCTTGAAATCTGCTGACAAGGTCCACATTTTCACAAAAATTATTGGGAGTTCCTTTATACCAAAAGTAATACCTTTAGTACAGATTTTGGCTATGACTTGGGGACCAGGACATGCTGGGATGATCGTGGAAAGCCTGTATGGCTATATTGCAAGCTAAAAAGGACTCCTAAAGCTGATAGGCCACAGGAGAGTAGTTTAAGATATGCTTTTCGGTAGCGAAAAAAATGGGAGATAGGGAAAATACCAGTCCAGTTAGCAATAGGCTACAGCCACTTGGATGTAATTCCCATCAAATCCTGGATGCAGAATTGTTCATCAGCACTGCAGCATCCAGCAAGTAAATTATCTGAAGGCTGAACAGAAGAAATATGATTTTCCAAAAGCGGCTACTTCAACACCCACATGACAATGTTTGACTTCACAGCCAAAGTTACTAAATTTGGTCAAAAGCAGGTGCTTGAAGATCATAATCTCAAGAAAGCCCCAGATTGATTGTCTAGTGATGGAGAGACCTAAAAGTGAAAATGCAATAGAGAGCACTAATCGAACGACAAGGAAAGAAGCTTCTAGTCCAGGATTTCGGAAAGCTGAATACATCCTGAAACTGAGAGATGCTAAATCCACCAAAACGTAGAACAAAATCTGGCATGCATCATTATCAGAATTAGAATTAATAATTAGTAAATAGTAAGAACAAAGAAAAGGTTCCTAGAATCACAAAAGAGGTACAACAAGAGTTGCCAATCTTAAGGCCAGCAGTTGAAGATGAAGGAATCCTTGTTCTCAAAGTCCAAATTCACCATTTGAAGTACCATCAGCAGAACAAATAGCAAATTGGCATAAGGGGAAATCTTTAGGGGCTTGAATGGCAAGAGGGCTTTAAACTCCATGGTGATGAATTGGGATAATCTCACATACTAACAAGCATACATTCTTCGCAAAATTTCCATCAACAAACCATTTCTTCAAACAAGAATTGATCTGAAACATGTGACACAAACTCAAGGGTTTCACAGATTCTATCATAATCCAAATCATGAGACCAAGTAAACAAGATAAGAAAATTTTGACTGATGAACGGAAAAATTACCTCAATCCACATCGCCCCTCCCTCTCATCCATCTCGCGGACATCGCTGCAGCGGATTCAACATCAGAACGCGGAACATCCAAAATCCCAGCGGCCGCGGGCCTTCCGCCATGGAAAAACGCCAACTTCCCAGGTGCCCCACCCGTTTGAGGGCCGGCAACGGCTACAGCGATCCAGGAGACGACAACCCAAGCCAAGGGCCAGTATCGCCACCGCGAACAACGAAGTCTCGGCCAAAAAGGTCCAACTTTTGGTATCAAAAAGAGCTACCGAGAAGAGCCGGGCATCTGGAGTTGGGCGTTGGCAGGAGACACAGCTGCAGATCTAAGGACTTCGATCCCCTGGACCACAACGAAAGGGAGAGGACAGAGATCCGAGATAGAAGAACGCCTCTCACAACAAACGAACGACTGTCTAAGAACAGTGACAGAAGATATGTCAACATCGGGCCTCTCTCTCTCTCTCTCTCTCTCTATCGCCTTTGATTGGTTCCTTGTACTTTCAGTGAGTAGTCTTTCTTGGGTTACGGGAGAAGTGATCAAAATGGGATTTTTAGTCGTCTTCTTTGTGCTCAGAGATTCCCTCACTCCTTCCTTTCCCTTTGGGCAGCGGAATGGAAAATGTAAGACAAGACAGAAGGCCAAACACAGCTCCTCCTTCCATTTCAACTCCCTGCACCAGCCTTTTCTCTATCCACCTTTCCTATTGCAAACAGATCAGATCATGACGTGGAAGGTGATCTAGTGCTCTGTTTCTGTGACACGATCTACTGATGGATTCCCTCATATCTTTGTTGGTTCCTATGTTCTCCCTCAGCTAGCTGACCATTCGTGGTCTGGTGTGGGGGCCACCATTTGGTGTTCGAAGACCATATCCAGGAATTAAGAGAAGCAACTGCTTCGGATGACAAGCAGCAGCTTGATAGAACACCCATCATTAAGCTCACTGAGCCCAACCATGATCTAATCCTATGTCCATGTTAGAGTGATCACTTACAGAATTTTTATTGATGAATTATATATTCATCTGAGTTGTTCTTTCGTAAAGATTCAACTGGAAAATAATATTTATTATGTTGGACATGGCCAAACTAAAGTATATATATATATACATCCAATGTGAGATATCTTAATGTACAATGATAAGAATCTGTCCCATCTCTCATTCTTTTGTAATGAGAATTAGAAGGTTCCAAGGCCACGTACTGCATGCTAATAAAAGACAGCAGATATGAGAAGTGACTTGGAAGCCTAAGATGTCTTCATAGAAGAAAGAACAGTACAAAAATAGGTGTCAAATAAGATGGAAAACTTAGGTGGGATTGTTCTTCATGTGTTGGTCATATGAGACATATGTTTTTCATGTGAAACCTGATCCTATTGTCTGCCATTCATAGATGTACAGCAATCCACACAACTAGAAGAAAAGTGAGGACAGCATCAACAATTCCTTGAATCTGAGTTCAATCAATGTAGCTTTATGATATTGCTGGGCACAAGAACTGCAACTCCTAGAAACGAAGAAAAAGAAGTGACAAGGTTGAGTTTTGGAAGAAAAAAGAAATCCCTAGCTCATCTATCCCACATGGAATCAGCGGATATGCATGCAATCGATCCCTTTTATGTATTTGCTCAAATATTTTCCTATGATTGTAATGAACTGAGGAAATATGAAGAAGAACTGAATGATCAATGGCATACAAGAATTGAAGTGTTCTGCCCCAGAAATAAAGCCCTTCTATTGTGTTCATGGATCTGCTCCTGTTAGACACTGTAGATGTTGACTTTTCTTTCTGTCATAGGCAAGATATTTTTGGTGCAAATGTGTGTCATGCACTTCCTCTGTTTCACAAGGTCAATATATACTTCTGATGGGAAGTTTCATACTTATCTTGATTAATCTTTTTTTTTTTGTAATTAAAAGGAAAAGCTTTACCAATCAATTACAAAATATTCCATTTCTACATGAGTTCCAAGTGGAAAACTGGTTCTCCATCATGCAAAATGAGAGGTTAAATTATTCAGCAACCATGCCTAGTGTATATCTTTTGTCTGTCATCTTTACAATTATTAGATGGATATTGTTGTTGTTATGCTTCCATGGAACAATTGATCCTATTCTCTTATGTTTATTTTTATCTGGAATTATTATCTATTGTTTCATCATTAGTGCCATAATTGGTGAAACACATATGCAGGTGGAAGATGACACATCTTCCAATTTCATAGCTTAGCCTTCTCAGGTTCACTGATAAACCTGCTTGGTTTATCAACTAAGCTCGAGTTCTTTCTCTTCCACAGTGATTCAACTCTCTTCTGAGAAGTTGCAGCAGGAAGATGAGTGAGATGTTGGCTTTGTTGTTTATGGTGATGGCAGCCATTTCTAAGGCGTCTCTCCCTCATAAAAGTTGGAGCACAACTTAGAAATGTGTCCTTTTCCCTGAAGAAGATTCTTTTTAATTAGCAGAGAATCACTCATCTCATGCTTCTCTATCAGTCTCATCTCAAAGAAAGGAACAAAACCTAATTTAGAACATGAGTTCTCCTATTTAGAAGATTACATGAAAATTTACTGGTTTAATGTGACTCATATACAATGATGTCCCTCACAATATATGATAACAATGGAAGCAGTATAGCAGCAGCAGCAAGCTTTTGCACCTTTTACTCAACTCTTTTTAGATCAGAATTTTCTCATCTTGAGATAGATTGAGATGGTAGAGAGAGAGAGAGTGTGTGTGTGTATGCAGGGAGCCACAATTCCGCATCTAGTGGGAGTGGCATCATTAAAATGTCCTTCTTTCTTCACGCGGAAATGCTGCCTTCTTTCCTCTCTTCATTATCGGTTATCCCTCGCGTGTTCGTCGCCGTTGATTACTCTCTCTCTCTCTCTCTCTCTCTCTCTCTCTCTCTCTCTCTCCATCAGGCAATCAAACTCCATCTTTTTATTCGGCTCTCGAGACTTCGACGGGCTGCTTAATCCAACCCCACTCCTCGAACCTGTAATCTCATGGTCTGGGAAGAGAACGCATGGAAGATTCCTTGCGCTCTGAGATCTGCAGTTTCTCGCGCTCCATCACGTTCCTTCATTTGATATTAGAAAGTAGCAGCAGTAATAATAATAATAATAATAACAATAATAGGATCGGGGAAAGGCAGTACCGCCACATCATGTGCACTTTGTGGGCACTGCCTCCCTGTACAAATCTATAAAGATGCACCTGCCCTCAGCCACCACCCATGTGCTGCTGTCGCTCTCTGTCATCTCCATTGACTCTTTTAACTCCATCCCCCCAAAAGTGAGAGAATTAGCTGTAAGCATATATATAAATAGAGAGAGAGAGAGAGAGAGAGAGAGAGTGTGTGTCATCCTCTTCCTCTTCACCATATCACATAACAAAGAGAGAGAGAGAGAGAATGGTCGGCATGCAGCGGCAGGAGAAGCTTAGAGGAGGAGCAGTAGCAGCGTTGCCCTTCTTACTCCTCTTGATCATGGTGTCTCATCAGTTGGTGTCGGCCGATAGGTTCTCGGTGGGCGACTCCAAGGGATGGAACCCCAACGTCAACTACACTGTCTGGGTGGAGAAGCACAAGCCCTTCCATGTCGGCGACTGGCTCGGTCTGTTGCTCTCTCTCTCTCTCTCTCTCTCTCCCTTTGGTCCTTCCCCTCTCCCATCGTGAGCTCTATTGGTTTTCCTCCTCTCTTTTGTTGGTAATTGATGGGAGCTGTGGATGTGGTGCAGTGTTCTACTACCAGTCGGGGATGGCGGACGTGGTGCAGGTGGACGAGGCCGGCTACAACAAGTGCGACGCCTCCAACCCCATCTCCAACTACAGCAGGGGCCGCAGCTACGCCTTCGAGCTCAACCACACCGGCCGCTACTACTTCATCTGCAGCCGCGGCTACTGCTACGGCGGGATGCGCCTCGCGATCGCCGTCGAGCACCTCCCCCCTCCTTCCCCTCCCCCGTCCTCCCTCAAGGACTCCTCCGCCGCCGCCCCCTGCAGCCTCCTCGCGCTCACCGCCTCCCTCCTGGCCGCCGCCCTCTTCCCCTTCCACCTCTAAGCCATGGATCTACAGAATATCTCCATTGTTCCACCCTTGCTTACTTTACCCTCAATTTATGGTGGACCGAGAAGGCCTGTAACTATGCGTCGGCGATGAGCTCGTCTCACGTCATTTGATTCATAATATGCAAACTCGTCAAAACCTTCATTGTCTTTACTGTGATGCATCCGATATCTCCAACGAAGCAGCAAACAAAGCAGTCGAAGTAAATTAGTGGTCTTATCTGTTTGCCCCGTGGATGAAACGTAGAGAAATCTAAAGGCGAGGCTGTCGCCCCACCCAATCTAACTTAAAGATCACATCGCATGCATGTAATCGAGCTGTAGATGCATGCATTCCAGCCTGGTTGCGGCAAAGCAGGAACACTTGTTTCTACCATCTCAGGCACATGTATCAGTGAGTAGCACATTCTCCAAGTTGGTGATGAAATAAAACGAAGTCACACTTTCTATGGTTTTCAATTTGATGCTTTTTATTTTCTTTAATACCCTAATTATCGCCCTCATCGTTGTCATCCCTCCACGAGGCTCCATAGCTTTCAACCTCACCGTCACAACCTTCGCCCTGCTACGAGGCCCCATCATCTTCGTTGGCCACCTTTACTTTGTCGTGAGCTCCAATCTACCCCTTTTTCTTCCTTTGGCTCTTTCAGTGTACAGTATCAATTAAGTCCTATTTGACCTCAACTCGAACGAATGGGGCTGAATTGAAACGCGGCGAGCTCGATTACATGGTATGTGATAAGGCGCAGTTAGGAAAATATAAGAAAATAATACAATTCAATATTAGAATATAATAATAATAATTTTATATTATTGCATATTATTACAGCATTACATACACAATTCTGGGTCGAGTCCGACTACACAATGGGCCGGCCCATGGATTGCTCTCTGGCTTCATTGCAAAATTGGGAAGGCCAGTTCATAAACATATGCGTCAAGCGACGTCTGCATTCATTTCCCCGTCACGCTGCGCTACACACGCATGCACCATAATAGGCAGTAATCGCGTGGAATCTGATCGCCTTGTTCTCTTCTCTTCTCTTCTCTTCTTCTTCCTCCTCCTCTTCATGGAGAAATCGAAGCCAACCATCCTCCTCCTCATCCTCGTAGTCATCTTCGTAGCCGCTTCCGTCGCCGTCTCTGCCGAGAAGTTCGTCGTCGGGGACAAGCAGCGGTGGGCGCCCAACGTCAACTACACCGCCTGGTCCGGCAGCCACCGCTTCCATGTCGGCGATTGGCTCGGTGCCTCCCGTCCCACGTCTTCCCCTTCCTCTTGCTTCACAAAAGTACGCTTCTCGTAGTGATCTTCTCTTGTTCTTTCGGATGGGCGCAGTGTTCTACTACGAGAAGGGGATGTACGACGTGATGGAGGTGAACGCGACGGCGTACGAGGCGTGCGCGGCGGACGACCCCATCGTTAACTGGAGCCGGGGCGACTCCTTCGCTTACCAGCTCAACCGCACCGGGCGTTACTACTTCATCTGCAGCCGCGGCTACTGCTACGGCGGCATGAAGGTGAGCATCCTCGCGGAGACCCTCCCGCCGCTGGCGCCCTCCCCCCGGCCTCAGGATGATTCCGCCGCCGTTCCAAGCGCCCCCCGGCGTTTTTCCGCGTGGATAGCCGCCGTCTCTGGTGCCGTGGCTTTGGCGCTCGTGCTCTGGTTTCCCTGACGAGCGCGTCGTCGTCTTCCCCGGGTGTAGGGTTGTGTTGAGGTGACCCCGATGTCATGTTTATTTCCATGAATGCCCTCATGCACAAACTGGAATTGCTAATCCGGGATTAAATAACGAGGCAATTATTTTTCTTCTTTAAATCCTATGATCATTAATATAACACTTAGAATTAAATCGAAAATATTGTTCTTGGTCAGCTAATGCCATCCTAGCATCTAATGCTTGACCTATTTTAATCATATATGACAAGTATTGATACATAAATTGGTTGACATGACATGACATGATAGAATGATAGATTTGAAGGAATTTTTTTTATAAGAGGATGAGCTTTTTAGATGATTTTTTTTTTATTCATGAAAAAAATATCACAATGGACTAAAATGAGACGAACAGATTTAAAGGAAATGTTCAAATGCTGTGTTTAAATGTAAGAAAAATCAAAAGCTAAATTATTAAATGAAAAATGTTTCGTAATGGAGGGTAATTATGGCATTTCATATATGAGACAGCGCAAGCCGAACTGTTGGGGCCAATAGTGTTATTGCTCGGCGACGTTTCCCTCTTTTTGCGACGACTGCATGAGGCGATCACGTCCCTCCATTACTGAGATCGTGACATGATCAATTTACGGCCGTCCGAAGGCTTTAATTCCCCGGCCAAGTGGTAATAACCCATATACCTATTTTGTAGCATTTGTTTGGGAATCGATGGACATAATAAGAGTCATCAATTGAATAAAGATAGTAAAAAAGTGGACTGTAATAGGGAGTAAAAATAAAGTCCATGTTTGAATGTCTCATATGCTATGTAATGTAATGTAATGAAATTTTTTTCTATTATATATATATATATATATATATATTATTTCATTGTAGTTAATCACTATTTGTACTTTAAGTTAACTATTAGCTGAAAATTCTAATTTTTGAAAACCTATTATGATGTTAAAAGTAAGAGGAGAATTTAAGTTAATTTATACTTTTATGCACCATAATCAGCTCAAATGAAGGCTAATAAAGTGTGGTTGATGCCATTAGTGGACAAGTGGGGATGCCTATTTAGAACTTCTTCCCCATCTCATAATGCACACATTCTAAATCACCTACAGAATCTGAAGCTATCAGACATAATGGATACAGAGAAAACTCTTAAGAGAAGGAACAACTGATCACATGTTGTGAGGCACAATTAATTTCAACATCAATCCGAGAAAAAGAATTAACTGCACATTAATTTCAATATCTTATGATTCAAGAAATACTAAACTTTCCCCCGATACTCCAAGGGGTTACTGAAATTTTAATTATCCAAGGCCTCTAAATTTAGAGGACAAATAAAGAACCACAGCAAAGATTAAGTAAAATAAATAAATAGCCTCAAAAATATAAAAGAAAAAGAAAAATCTGCATGCCTCACAAGACAATCCAATCCTGGCTTCAGCAAGTACCGATCATGTGATCCAATGCTCCAGCACTAGCAATATTTGGAGAGAATGATTTGTTCCAGTAGACGACAATACACCCTCCAGAACACTTTGAAGAACTATCTTTGATATGATAAATACTGGTTACAATCTTACAAATTGAATAGAATCATCGGTGTTGCCAGAAGCGCAGCCACTCAAACAGATGCGTATTCCAGGAACACGTCCATTCCCAATTTTACTGCACTGCTATGGTAACTGAATTCCGTCGCTCAAATCTCAGATCTTGAGTGAATCATGAGCCATCATTGCATCTCTAATATTATGTCACTCGATATCAATGCTGTCCAGTTTTCTTCTTGTTATTGAGGCTCCAAGATATGACAGCTCCTTATGAACTCGTTGGAATATTTTACATGCCTTGTCCAAAATGGCTGGAGGTGCTTATATCCGATTTCCAGCCATGGTTTGCACTGGCCATTGTAGTGGATCACAGCAGCCTTCCTCACGCTATCGAGATCGGTCTTTTCCTGATAGCCCAAACCTAGCATATGCCATGATGGATCTATAGGATGCACATAACCTCTGAATGCTATCAGTGCTGGTGGCAATGTTCCAAGCTTCCACAGTGTCAGGTTTGACTTTAAATTCTGAAATCAAGACAAAAGGCAATAGGATATGTAAATTAGTAGAGATGTCAGACAGAACAGCAACTTGTATGTCTTGAAAGCCTCTAGAAATCTTTTATTTATGAAAATAACCATTTTAAGCATTTGATTATTATGTTACTTTCTTACATCAGGAGGAGATAAGAAATACACTAGAGGCGATGGTAACGAGCCTAGAGTTCATAGGCAATCATAGAACACCTCATACGAAAGAATGTTCCGCTTATGGGCATCTGCAGAATCTTCCCAAAAAACCACATGCCAATTTATTATGACAGACTGTCGATAATTTTTGAATTGGAACATTAAGGCTCGTATATCTAAGCAGAAAATCATTTTTGGTTATTGATAGATAAAGAAAGTTAACAATGATATTTGTTGAAGATAAAATGAAAATGAACAGTAATAAGGTCAGAACAGGGTCATTAATCTTAAATTGTGTTTCCAGAAAAGTCTGCATCAAGCTAAAGATGCTTCAGTATGCAGAGAAATGTATTGTGATAAGCTGAAAATGTGGTGGACCACAGCAGAATGGAAACTTGCTAATATGAAAGCAACAAACTATCAGTTGTTGGAAGATTGCAGAATACAATTCTAATGAAAAATATTAAGATTATTTTCATAACCATGGTCCTTCCCTCAATTTCCTTCTATTATTACTATTTTTGAGATTCATCTAGAGAAAATACAGGATTAGTTCAAGTGAAAAAGGAAATGATCAATACACTATGTTATGAAAGTACTCGAAGCAGATCAAAAGATGCTGGATATGTAGTGGAAGAATTGAATAAAGAACCCATAATGAGACAATGTGGAACATGTATCTTTTGCATTATTATTGGTCAATTCAGACAATCAAATTCCAGGCTGTTTTGAACTGCATGCAAAAGATTACTATCCTCAAGATAGTCATCAACAGGTTACCACAACAGTTCCAGTGGGAGCCTCCTCTCCCGATCTGGTTTAAATCAAATTCTAATGGCTCGACTATACACAGATAATGATGCTGGAGGGACTACGGGTTTCGAGTCCTCGCTACTGAGTGTTGTGTGATGAGATTTATTGATTAGGCCCAAAAAAGGGGATCAAGAATATTTCTCCTGGAAGCAACTTGATCAATTTATAAAAATTTTGAACAGCAAGCAACCTCCATCAAGGAAGATTGATATATTTTATTGAATGCTTGTATTTTCTATCTTTTTGAAGCAGCATATTGTTAAACACCTTTTAGAAAGGCCAAGGCACCTGCCAAATGGCTCACCAATTATGGCAGATTGAAATTCATTGCTTGTAACTGGGCTCACACCTTTCCTCTTGGTCTTTCGCCCATCTTATGCTCCAATACCTCTAAAGATTTTCATATTTACTTTAGTCAATAAATGTCTCCTTAATAAACAAGCATAGGTTACATAGTAGAAAAGCCATTGAATTACAGGAATATTGCAAATTTCATCAAGTTATGTACTTTAGTAGCCTGATGGCTACTTCAAAAAGGAAACATGTGCAAGGTCTAAGATAACTACAGAGTCTAAGACAACGAAGATGTAGAAGAAAATTAGTTCAACCTACAAGTCTCTTTTGGTCATGTCTATAGACTCATCTTGTCCAACCAGTGCAACTATAAGTATCTCTTGGTCACGTCTATAACATTTTAAATGTTTTGTTCATCTTATCTTCAATCTAGACAAAACCTAGTTGTTCATGTGAAAAATTTCTTATCCTTTCCCTTCAAATAAACCCACGCATCCATTTGGATCTCTGCATTTCAACAATTAACTCTTTTACAGTGTTATTTCCTTATTGCCCTACATCTCACCTCATAAAGCATCGCAGGCCGTATGACTATCAATAACTCTATATAAGTTTATATCAGCATGTTCATAGGATCAGTTTATCTGCACTGATCATGAATTGCTCTCTGGCATATCCTGTGTGCCAAGGAAACCAAATTTAGTTGACATTCGACTGAAGGAGGGCAAGAACAATTCTGACTTTATAGTTACACTAACTTTATAAACTTATTTTATCAGCAACTTGGTGTAAGAGTACATTGAAAAATAAAAAGGGAGAGATTCTTTATTTTTCTTTGTAAAAGGAAAAGCTAGAGCAGCATAAGATGAACAATGAGAGCAATTAAGTACAAACTTTACCTCCTTCACCCAGTAATGGTATGCCTCCTTAATACTCGTCTTCCTCCAGGCATTTAAGTCAAAAATATTCATCCCATATGCCCATGCACACTCATTAGGATCCAATTTATTGGCTATGAGGGGATGAGAGAAGTTGAAATATGTCCTGAAGAGCTTACCCATCACCCATGTATCTTCACCTTTGCAAGTTTCTACAGCACCGTTTACTTTTCCAGAAAGATCAATCTCCCACAGTGGTGATAAGTCACGCTGAATGACGACATCATCATCAAGAAATACCACCTTGTTGAGTTTTGGAAAGAGCTGTTTAGAACATTAGAAACAGCATTTTATCACCATTTTTCACAAAATCACTAAAAGTTTGTGAACCAAGAGAAAGAATTGCACTAAATCAAATATGTACTATGACATAAGTGCAGACAGTTGCAAATCTATGAAGCATAAAAATGGGCATTAAGATATGGAAACATCAAAGCTATATATGTAAGACATGACAAATTATGGACACAACAAACAGTAATTATACGTTTTCTACAGATTGTTGACAATTTTATATATAGAGAAATGTCATCTTTGCTATAAAGTTAACATTATCTTTCTTAAAGAGGAGCCCAATAACTTTTTAGTTCTTTTTTTTCCCTTTTCTTAACAACATTGGCTCTATGGGATTCCTTCAACTGTAGAAAATGTGTCCTAAAGAAGAAGGATCTCAGAAACATGTACACCCTAATTTACCTCAGGCAGATATATGCGCAGATGGTTGAGCAGAGAGATATATTTTGGACTCCTCGCCTGCAACTTAGAAGCAAAAATCCTTGGATTGTCACTAACATTGGCTCCCATGATATGATTTCCAAGATAATGATTTCTAACACCATGGTGATTTTCAATAGCTTCAAGAACAGGTACATTTTCTCTTGTTAACCAGTCAAATTGGTGAACACCTTTCACCTCAATTATAGCAGGGGAAAGAGGATTCAAGGCAAACCATGAATGCATACCCGGATACGTCTTCTTGTCAGTTATGACATGGAAGACAACCCTTTCAGGCTCTAATGAAGATCCTACAACTGAGTTGACCACAACAGAAGCTGCAAGAATGTTATCGGTGGCTATAACAAAATGGTGATAAAAGTTATCAGAGAGCAAAGGTAGCAACTCTGGTGGTGGCAACTGTTTACGTGCTTGGGCATTGGATGAATATTCATCAGTCAAGCGTAATGAGAGACAATGTATGCCTTTTGGAATGGAAGTTGCTGCAAAATGTTTGTGCAGTTGTTCTGCTAGTCTTGATCTTTTTACCTCTCTAGCCATATTTTCCATCTGCAAGGAACAATCAAGTCAGTCAGAGAAAGAAAACCACCAAGTATATTCTCTTAGATAACTGTATATGAATGGATTAGCATTAGTATCTACAGAATCAGAACATAAGAAGTTCCATCTTTGATGTGAAATTAAAAGGAAAGTTTAATCTATTTGTAAAAGAAATAATATTTGATCAGATGAAAAGAGGAGTCTTTAGCAGAATTTCTCAATCTATTTTTTATTCTTAACAAAAGAAAGTTCGATCTTTATTCGCCAAATTTATCTAGACAATAAATCTCAAGAACTTCATTATTCATTATAAATCCGGTAAAGAATATCAAATACATTCACATTTATGGTAAAGACATGCCAACTCAGTCTTAGCAGCATTATCAACTACATGTAAACAGTTGACATGGCTATGCACAGAACTTCCTGATTGCAAATCTACTCAATTTGAGACCAAATGTACTAAGACCCTATAGAAAATTAATGTAACTCCCATAGGACAGGCTTGCAGATCTGGTAGATTCTAATCATGTTGGATTCGAAAATAACATCTAGAATGAGCAACACACAAGTATATTAAAAGATCATGAACGTATACAATGATCATGTAACTCTCAACATTGTCTTGGATCAAAGCACTAGATTGGAAATAATATACAGTGTTATATCAAGTCGGTTGACACTTGTTAGATGCAGTATCTATGCTTACACAAGTAGCTCATGATGAGAATTAATGTGAAGATCATCTAAACATACATTGATGATGGACATTTTGAAGTAGAAACTTGTATGAAATATCAACTCATAACAAAAACATTGTTAATATTTTATTCAGTGGCTCCAGCATACAGAATATACCAAAAGCTCATACACAATTGAAATCTGATAAGACAAAGAAAAAGGCCAAATTCGTTTCTCAAACAAAATCATATTTATGGACACAAATATATGATTATATTGTGATATAAAATATCCAAAGGTAACTATGTTTATGCTTGAAGGCCAATTGCAGAATAGGTATTGAAAGAATCTCATTCTATGAAGGCATACAAGGAAGGTATAAGAGTTAACCACTCCAATTCCTAGAGAAGAAAACAAAACGAAATAATACAGTATTCAAGAGAAAAATTACAAAGAGTAGTTCTGAGAATCCTGCAAAGAACAAGCAGCAGTAGAATTTTTCTCTAGATAATCTCAGCTCAAAAAGACTACAGTAATATTTTTTTTATTACAGTAATATGATGAATTTAAATGGACAACAGTTCAATTAGCATTTACTCAAGCAAGAAGAAACTTGCCAAACATCCTGTCTTACTCTGGAAAGAAATGTACCAAATGAGGACATGGAAAAATAATGAATGGGCATACCGTCGCCTTCAACCTTACAGCAAATGTCTTGGCATCATACTTGTTATTCTTCATGTCGGAAAGAAACTCACCGAAAGATTCGGGAAGTTTCTGGTCAACCAGAATTTCCTCAGAGTTTACCTGGACAAGTATCTTGTACAAGTCCTTAACAAGCTTCTGTGAATGCATTCATGTGAGTCAAAGTAAGATGACAACTTCAAGAGAGAAAGAGATACCTATCCATGAATCCTGGAATTGAGTAGCAAAAGGTACAGAAAACATTACCACGGAATCATCACCACCACGACCGAGAAACCTCGGACCTAGCCGTCTCCCCAAACAATCTGAAGCAAAAAGAAAAGTAGCAATGAAGTGGATGCTTATTTGCCAAAGCTGCAGATGTTGCATTCAAGTTATGACTTCTAGCTAAACAAAACTAAACGCAAATAGGTAGCCCTAGTCAGATACTTGACATGATTTTCTTAAAGCTTTGCATTATTCACTATAAGGTCATGCTTGTGGCAGCATTCAAAGAAATCCAACTGCAATGATATAGTAATGTTGCAAGTACAAGGTTAAAAAGAAATCCATGACCTAAAGCAATGGAGGTAAGGAGGCAACAGCTAATTGCAAAGGTGTAGACATACAAATATCCAGAAAGATCCATATAACAAAGAACCAAGTCAATCCACTACAGACATTGTCAGAACTTGAAACTAATCTGAACACGCATTACTTGAATATTTGCCTAAGATCACGTTCAACATTGTTTATGCATAATTTGAACATCAAACGTCTGGAGCATGGTAACCAACGGTTTGATGAAACGCAGGTGGCTGATGAGAGATTGAAAGTTTGTGAAGTCAGCAGAATTACATAAAGAAAAAAATCACATGAAAAATAGAGCACAAAAACTGATAAGATGTCACATAATGGAGAATGATACTGAATAGACAAAAGGATCCAAGGAATACTTGCTGCTAACAAGTTAGCAGAGTTTACATGTGGAATATTGCTATCAAGTGGCAGCAAAGGAAAGATCTATGCAGGAAGTAATAACTCAAACAGTCAGCACCACGATGGGTTTCATAACTAAGAAACGCAGGTAGGTGTTTAAGATGAAAAATAAAAGATATAACAGCGTTAATATTGTGCCACCAATGAAAATTAATATGTTTTAAACATCAATAACTAAGTTCACTTATAGATTCAACAGCAGTAACAGTTGAAAATAAAGGGTCACGTACTTCCAGAGAAGATAGAATCATTAAAGATATAAAGAAAAAGTTAGGACTTTACATTTAAGCGAATTCTCATGCAGTTAACATAAAAATAAAAAGCAATTCCAATTACAGTTCAGGAACTAAGTAGAAACCACAAGAATCCTAAACTGACACCACAACCAACCTACTAAGTGCTAATATCAAAAACAAAAGAAGAAAAGGATGAGAAGACGAAAGATATGGCGGCACTATCTCATCTTTACAGCTGGGAAGAACGACAGATAAACCTCACACAAAAGTATGCCTCTGCACAACTTTAAAACATGTATAAGACAATTAGCTAAGATCCCAGAGAGTAAGAACACCTAATAACAACTATTTTGTCCAGTCCCTGTGATGGTAAAGGATACGTGAGTCCCATCAAAATTAAATGAAAGGATTATTGCTATTCATCTAATAAGACCAAGTTCAGAGAAACCTAAAGCACACATTGTAATAAACATAATGGCCAGCTTAAAAAGCTAAAGCATTGGGAATCACCGACACTAGACCTATCACGAGTCCTGGATCCCAGATGAAGGACTAAGCCGTCGACCGACGATAAAGGGTAGAGATGGGATAAAAGATGTCAATGAAACACCAGGCAACCAAATTCAAAATCAACCAAATCGAACCAAGAAAACCAACAGATCACCATAATCAGATCAGCATATACAACAACTTTAAGTTCGATCCACCAGAATGACATGTTTTGTATTTCGAACGCAAAAGATCCAATCTTGCGATGTCAGATCCATCGGCACCGACACGACCAATCCACATATCAAACTGCAACCAATTCAAGTTCCAGGAAAAGAGGTCTCGGAAACCTACCGAAGGAAGAGCACTTGTTGACGCCCTCGAGGGTGACGACGGCGGTGAGGATAAAGACAAAGGGCAACAGGAAGGCGAGGATGAGGATGGTGTGGAAGAGGGTCCGGTAGGAGAAGTGGCGGGCAGCGACCTTCACCTTCATCAAGTCAAGGAATCCATTGCTGCTGGATATTGTGATGCTTCTCATGCTAGGAGAGAACCTTATCTGCATCGTCGTTGTAGCCGACGCCGCCGCGCCAGCTGTCGCTCGTCGACGGACCTCACCCCTGTCGCCGTGGCGGCGCCGTTAACACGAGAATCCGGCCCCCCAGTGCCTCTAAGCAAAGGAACACGCTACCAAATCGGCAGGGCGGCAACAGGGCGCATCACTTGGAGATCGAGATGCAGAGATCGCGCTGCCGGCAGCTACAAGATCGGATTTTGGGAGCTTTTCAGGATGCGGCATTGGCTTTCCTATCGGAATCGGGAAGAAATGGGAAGAATTAATGTTGGGTTTGGCTTTGATCTCTCATCTCTCATTACAACATCTATTGGTGGGAAGCATTCCACTCTGAGATCTTTGGTGTTGGGAGAGGAGGGGGACACAGAAAGAGGTGTACAAAATTTTGTGTCTATTGATAAGTGCAAGATTTGTTACTCCTTTTGGGTATTTCCTTTCCCTTCCTATATAAATGCAAGATATATATATATATATATATATATATAATCAGTATTCTTTTTTTACACACATATATCTAAAATCAATAAAAAAAATTGATTTTTAAAAATTGATTTTTATTATCTGAATGACTAAAATTCAAATCACAAAAATAAACTTCTGATTCATAAGATAAAATTATGTGCATTGGTACTCCTCAAATCTCATATCTCATACATATGTATATCCTTGTATTTAATCTTCATCACTTACTATAATTTAAATATAATTGAAACTCTAATTATTATCAATATATTTTCAAAAATATTTGATGTTATGATAAAAATTAGGTTTTTAATTTTGAATATTTCTAGTTAGCTGTTATTAATCACATAAAAATGATTAACCATTTTTTAAAATGGATGCTAATGAGAAGGAAATACTATAATAAAATTCACAGGAATGAATATATATGTGTGCAAGAATTTAAATAAGATTTGGAAAGAAAAAGGGGAAGAAAATATAGAGATTGGATGGAAGAAACAAATGTTTAATGGAGAGGAAGGAGTGGGGAGGGTGAGGGGTCTAATTTTATGGAGTAATTAAAGGGATCCAAGATTTGACTAGGGACAAGGTGGTTGAGGATGGAGGAAAAGGATTGGATTAGGGACAAATGTTGAAGGTTCTCTTTCCTAGAAAAGTGCAATTGGACAATAGACTTAGGGAGTGGTAGCTTAGAGAGTGGTCTAATAGAAATAATGAAGAGGCAATTGACTTTGATTCTTGGATTCCATGTAGCATTAGGGAGCATAAACCATGATCTCAATTCTCAAGTGGACAAGCCATGTGTCTAATAATTGGTTCTTGTAAGTCCAACTAGTGATTGAAGCTTCAAACTAGAAGTCAATATAAGTTGCTATCACAAGAACTAATCAACTGTTTCAGATATATTGTTTGTGTACATCATTATCATATAACTTTGTGTAATGTTTGATACTTTGTGTTCATCCACTGTTAGAGCTTTATAATGGAAGGTAATTGTTGGATTCTTATTGCATGCAATTTATGTTGCTACACAAGAAGTAATAATTTCAGGACCAAAACTTGTTTCTTTGATGATTGGTTTCAATTGGGTTCCTCAATTTGATTCATCCATTTGAAGTTCACTCATAGAAAATAGGATTGTCAAGGGATCTAGTGATATTTAAACAAATTAGACCAAATAAATGGGCCACATTAGGGTTTTAATTTAGCCTTAACATGCAAGCAAGCAATCAATCTATCACTAGACATTTGAGCTTATGATTGGTAGTAGTCATAGCAAATAAAAATTGACTACACACATTTGACTAATAGGATTCCATGGACATGACATGTGCCTACCACTTTTCCTCAACCAAAACAACATGCACTTTTCATCTTCTTCATTGTCAACCCATTAACATCAAGGGATAGGCACAATTCCTACAAGTTGGTATCATGATTCAATATAGTTAGTATCAAATTAGGAGTGATATTAGAAAAATATAGTTATCAAAATTGGATGATATTGTTGAGGTTCATGTCACTAGCTCAATCAAAAATATATGATTAGTAATAAATATTAATTAAAAGAGGATATTTTATGATTTTTTAATCTATTAGTAATCTAAAGAATAAAATTCTCATTCATGCCATTAACTCGATCAAATCAGTCAAAAATATATGATTAATAATAAATATTACTACAAAAGGGGATATTATATATTCTTTTACCTATTAGTAATTTAAAGAATAAAATTTTCATTCATGTCACTAACTTGATCAAATCAGTCAAAAGCATATGATTGATAATAAATATTACTATAAAAGTGGACATTTTATGATTTTTTTTACCTATTAGTAATTTAAAGAATAAAATTCTCATTCATCAAATAAGTCAAAAATATATTATTAATAATAAATATTAATTAAAAAGAGGATATTTTATGAATTTTTTTTAAATTTATTAGTAACCTAAAGAATAAAATTCTCATTCATGTCACTAACTTGATAAAATCAGTGAAAGATATATGATTAATAATAAATCTTAAGTAAAAAGGGGACATTTTATGATTTTTTTTAATCTATTAGTAACCTAAAGAATAAAATTCTCATTCATGTCATCAAAAATATATGACTAATAATAAATATTAATTAAAATTTTTTTAATGAATTTTTAAATCTATTAGTAACCTAAAGAATAAAATTCTCAATAACTTGATCAAATCAGTGAAAAATATATGATTAATAATAAAACTTAACTAAAAAGGGGACATTTTATGATTTTTTTATATCTATTAGTAACCTAAAGGATAAAGTTCTCATTCATGTCAAAAACATATGATTAATAATAAATATTACTATAAAATAGATATTTTATGATTTTATTTACCTATTAGTAATTTAAAGAATAAAATTTAAAGAATCAAATAAGTTAAAAATATATGATTAATAATATATATTACTACAAAAGGAGGCATTTTATGATTTTTTTTTTTTACCTATTAGTAACCTAAAGAATAAAATTCTCATAATTAAATGATTGGTACTATAAATATGAAGAGAAGCTTTTAGCCAATTTTATTTTCTACAGCATTCTAATTATTTGATATGCCTATTTTTTGTAATAGTACTTCAATTTCCTGAATTGCAATGTACAAATGAGTCTCACTCTCATAAGAAATAATCAAAATCTAATTACCCAAATCAAAATGATATAAAACTTATGGTAGATTCCGAATCTGAAGAAGGTCGATCTTTGCCACCATTCAAACCGACATGAAACTTAACGAGGGAAGGCCACTGCTTTGTTGACAGGGACGGGAAGAGAACACTGCATCAGCGCAGACGAGCATGCATGCTGACCCATGTCACGCTGCAGTAGGAACAGCCTTCTGCTGCAGCTGCTGGAGAAGTGCCAGTACATGCGGCAGCTGAAACAAACCCAAGCTCAGATCATCACCACCGGCCTCGCCCAGGACGCCTTCTTTCTCAGCCGCCTCTTGGCCATCTGCTCCCACCCCACCCACGGCAGCCTCAGCTACGCGCATCTCCTCTTCCGGCACATCCACAGCCCGACGCTTTGCGTCCGCAACACCATGATCAAGGCCTTCCTGCTGAGAGAGGACTACGCGAACCCCTTCGAGATCTATTGCGGCTTGCTGCGTGACGGCCTCTTCCCGGACAACTACACCTTCCCCTACGTCCTCAAGGCGTGCGCCGGCCTGCGGGACCTCAGAGCCGGAGCGCAGGTCCACAGCCACGTTGTAAAGCTTGGGTTTTGTTCCGACACTTTCGTCGGTAACACGTTGGCGCTGATGTACGTCGCTTGCGGCGATGTGAGCGCGGCGCGAGAAGCGTTCGACGGAATTCTCCAACGAGATGCCGCCTCGTGGACCGTCATGATTTCTGGGTACTCTCAGCTGGGTGATGTCGAGACAGCTCGGATGATGTTTGACGAATCACCGGTTAAGGATCGAGGAATTTGGGGCGCCGTCATATCTGCTTATGTCCACAACAACTGTTTCAAAGAAGGCCTGTCGATGTTTCGACTGCTGCAAGCAGAAGGTTTGGAGCCAGATGAGGGAGTGTTAGTGAGCGCTCTCTGCGCTTGTGCGCAGACTGGGGCAGTGGACATCGGGTCGTGGATTCACCACTATGTGAACCGAGTTGGCTTCGCACTGAGTGTTAGGTTGGGAACTGCACTTGTGGATATGTATTTGAAATGCGGCTCTCTAAATTCCGCTAAGAAGGTATTCGACGGGATGACGTGCAAGGATACTGTTTGTTGGAATGTGATGATTCTTGGACTGGCAATGCACGGCGATGGAGAGGGAGCGCTTGAACTGTTCACTTGCATGAAGAAGGAAGGGTTGAAGCCGGACGATGCCACGTTTGTCGCTGTCTTGTCTGCTTGCAGTCATTCAGGAATGGTGGAAGAAGGCCTAGAAGTCTTCAAGAGCATGAGGAGTTTGTATCATGTCGAGCCCAGAAGTGAGCACTATGTTTGTGTGGTAGACTTTCTTGGCCGAGCGGGGCGTTTTCAAGAGGCAAAAGAAATAATTGAAGGAATGCCCCGTAATAGTAGTCCTGCAGAGAGGGCAATGGCTTGGAGGGCGCTACTAAGTGCTTGTCGGAATCACTCAGAGGCACGATGGGCTGAAGCTGCTGCTGGACATCTCCTTGAGTTGGAAGACCACAGTGGAGTTTATGTTCTTCTGTCAAACATATACGACACATACGGGAAACAGGACGATGCTAGGAGAATGAGGAATTGCATGAAGTTGAGAGGAGTGCCTAAAATGCCAGGTTGCAGTTCAATACAGCTTGGCGGGCATGTTCATGAGTTTGTTGCTGGTGAGCAGATTCATCCAGGGATGAAAGAAGTATATAGTGTACTGGAGACAATGAATGAACACTTGTAGGGCTAGATTATTGAAGGTTGAATAACCTATTATTTAGGACATCTGATATTTGGGTCTGCGGCTTCTTTTTCAAGTTAAGATGCTTATCGCCTACAATATAATAAGCTATTAGATGATTTAATCAATAGGACTCTGAAACAAGAGTTTCAGGTAAGCCACAATTCTTTTTGCAATTTAAGGGTTCCACAAAGTAGGCTGCTGGATATACATCCAACACCTGGCTTAGTTATACATTGTAATGGTATCACTACTTTTTGTGTTGTTTTTTATTGAAGGATACTGATATACATAGACTTGGACGAGGGGAAGATACATATAGTTGACCTTGAATAGTTGGGATTCCACAACTCGTTATATTATCATCTAGTATCTGTTTACAAACTTATCTTCGTGATTGAATTCATGTTTATTTTAATACAAATAATCACTATCAATACTTCTTATTAAGAATTGCATTGACTACTAGTATGAGCTTTCTCAAACTATTAGCAGAGGTATGAATTCAAAGATTGCAGTTTCGAATAATGGAATTGTGTCAATCCTTGGCTGTGTCAGTACGGATCAAATTTGTGCTAGTATACCAATACACGGTGGGGAAGGAGGACGAGAAGAGGAGCAGTACCAAAAGATCAAGCTCGTGGCGATGGCATGGGGCAAGGTGTCTTCCATGTTTTGAATCTCACGTCTTTTTTTGAAGTGGGAGCTTAAGAGAGAAAAGAAATGAATAGACCAGATTGGACCGCTCGAAACGGAGGAGAGATCCGCATCTCAATTCATGCTTAGACGTAAATAGGTTTTAATTGTTTTTTGTTTCTGTTTTTTCTGGATGTTTTTTCAGACCTTTTTTGATGATTTATACAATTAACCGTCTTTGCCATTTCTGTTGTTGTATTTCTGGCACTGTTATAGACTTCCTCCTTATGAAATGGTCTGAATTTAGTTATTCTTGTACAAAATTGGTGATTGTGTATATAATTATCTCTGTTTCATGTATACTACCACTAAGTGACTTTGGTTCTGTTGGTTGGCAGTTCAGAGTTTTTCTCCTCAAATTATTCTCCTCTTGTCCATAGTTCTTATATGCCATTTGCATATCACAAATCGGTTAAATTCATTTGTAACCTGGTGAAATCTACTGCTCAAAAGTTAATATTTTTTGCGAATTTGGCATAGCTCTGGTGTGGAATGATTTGTTTGTTTAAATTGATCAGCATCATATTCCATTCACTTGTATAATTGCAGGAATCAAAGGGGAACAGATTGTCACATGCCTTGCACCCCTGAAGAAGGGCAACTCACATGTATTACCTTTTGCTAGACATTTTATCTTGTTAATCTAACTCATCTTCTTACATGTGAAGCTTGTATTCTAGGAAGGCTTGTTGTATCTTTATTTATGTCCTCTTCTTCTTGCTGGATGCATCATCCATCAGTCAGAATATCTTCATCTGTTAAGCTACATGCAGTGTGTAATAAATCCTCTACCACTAGGATTCCATGATTCATCAGAAAAGCTGATATGCATGTTATCTGTGATGTACTTTTTTAGTAGAAAAGAGAGGGGTAGGAAATATTGGAGCATGCACAAGTAAAGCCAGCAACTGCTAAGAACTGCATGAGGTCCTGATGTTTGGATTCAGTAGTACAAGTCCAAGGCTGTTGGTAGCTGTTCTCCATTCCCAAAAGGTAATAAAATTATTTCTCTCTTTAGTTTGACAGATGAATGATTCTGTCTTTTGCTTTCTGAAAGATTCCCTCATACTTGGTTGATTTAGCAAGGGAATATAAGTTGGAATTGATGAAGGCAGTGAAGTGCAAGAAGAAGGCAGGAACAGATGAGCTCCCTGAGAAGGTTAAAGAAGACAAATATCTGTGTGTGGGCTATTCTTCTACATTACCAACAACACCACATTGATCAAGCAAATTACAATTGGTTTCCTTGCAAAACATTGCCATAGAAAAGTTGGTAGTGAAAGAACAAAGTCATCACTCATCATGTCAACTAATCAACATAAAATTCCAAAAGATTTACTGCAAACCATTAACAGTCAGTTTGTAAGCTTTTTCCTTAAGTTATTTAATATCTATATTTATAAATCTATATCTTCTCCTTTATCTAAGTCGATTTAGACTTAACGCGTGAATAAAATCCCGATACAAATATTTTTAATTAAATACTAAAACAAAAGCGGTATATACAAAAATTCGAATTCATGATTTTGATACCAATTTAAATATTTTAATTGAGTGACCATTAACTATCTGATTTATTTTTTATTGATGTGTCAAATTTATGTAAAATTCATATACATATGTCATAAATCTGATTTGAGTACATCGTATTTTCCTTAATAAATATGGCTACAAAATTAAATATTCCTCTCTGAGAATATATCAGTGAGTTAAATTGTATTTCTTTTGTTTTCTTTTTTATTTAAATTATTATTGAAACAAAAGAGGAGTCCGGAAGTTTCCCGTGAAACGGAATCGGTGATCGAGAAGTGCGGGGAAGTGAAACGTGGATGAGAAACGGGGAAACGAGTCATGCGCCAATCTAACCCATGAGTTCCTTGATTGGGGGATATCGTTCGACGGCGATGGCTTCGTCTGCTTCGCGAGCGGAGGTGCTCTCGTTGTTCCGCTCGCTCCTCCGCACGGCGACGAAGTTCTCCGACTACAACATACGGGAGTACGCGAAGAGGCGTGCGATCGATGGGTTCCGTGACAACCGGGGTCTCACCGATCCCTCCTCCATCGTTGCGGCTTTCGCCGACGGGAAGTCCCAACTCGAGGTCGCAAAGAGGCAGGCGATGGTGTACTCTCTCTACGCCCCGAGGATAAAAAGCGTCATGGAGGCCGAGAGCCCGTAAAGCACTCGGTCGAAAGGTATGAAATTTACGCTGGGTGCAGTGGGGGATGACTCGATTTAGTATGCTTTCGTGAGCTCGATTGGGGATTTGGGGGAAGGACTCGATTTAGGTTTGCTGGTTTTGTGAATTTAGTGCTTGTAGTTGTGGCCTCCATATCAATAACTGCACCATTGTTTGCTATGATTGCTAGATAGAAGTGGATGCCGTAGGATTCATGAATAGTATTTTCTGCTACAGAATCATTTTGGCTAAATCAATTGCCAATCTCATTTATGTTTCCCTACTGAATTGCTTTTGACATTGTAATACCTGCGAGTTTGCCGATTACCCAGGAGGAATTTCATCTAAGAAGTTGATGTGATTCACCACATTAGCAGTATATTCTCGTTTCATTCACTTTATTGATGTTGATTTGTTAACCAATTTCCTAGGTTTTCCTAATGGATGATTTTAATAGGTACTTGAATCTTGAGGCTAATTACATATTATCCCCCGTAGTTAACTACCTTTAGTATCTCAGTCCCTACTCTTAAAAATATTGCATTGGCAGTCCTATAGTTACGAAAGTGAAATATCTATGTTCATTTACCCTAACTTCGTTGGTTTTACTAATGAAAGCATAAAAACAAAGGGTAAAAAGAGAATTTTAACGTTTCAGTTGGTGGTGACGAACAATGACAATGGTGACGGACGGTGTCGGTGGTGGCGGACAAAGGCATTGTTAGGGGCCGCACGTGGCTGTTGTGGATGAGGAGAGTGATTGCGAGAGATGAGGGCCGCTTGACAACTGCGTCGACGACGGGTATGACGACATACTAAGCGTCGAATTTCAGGACCCACATGTTCCTACCGTCGGTGGATACGTCCACAGGGAGCTCGACAACTACTTGCCTACCAGCCTTCCATAGCTTCCCTTCCCGGTTGAAGACAACCGCGGTGAATGGAACTCCTCCGACGAGTCTCTTATCTCCCCTTTTTCATGCCCATGGCGGAACTGACACGATAGCGAGGGGAGCAGCAGGAGCTTCGACGACCCCAGCTTCGGGTCTAGTAATCCGCCCAACGGGTCAGTGGCGATGTTGCCATCATCTTCGCCATAGACGTCGTGGCGGCTACCACCATCTATGTCGATGCCAATGCAGATGCAGAGCGACCCCGCTCGGCAACTGCATCTGTGCTGATGCAGATGTCGAGCGGTCCTTTCATCGCTCGGCAACTGTGTCGACGTCGATGCAGAGTGGCTCTCACCTCTCGTCGTTGTTCTTCTCATCCACAACAACCACCCGCTGCCCTCCAATGGCGTTATCGTCCGCCACCACCGACACCGTCCGCCACCACCAACTAGAATGTTGAAATCATATTTTTTATCCTTTGTTTTCGTATTTTCATTGGCAAAACCGACGGGGCGTTGGGGTAAATGGACTTAAATGTTTCACTTTCGTAACTATAGGGATGCCAATATAACTTTTAAAGTGTAGGAACCGGGATGTTAAAGGTAGCTAACTATAGGGGATAATCTGTAATTAACCTTGAATCTTGTGATTTCCTCATGATTCGTGCATAACTATTAGATAAATTCTAACTCATCTAAGCATACGTTTACCACTTGCCTTAAAGTATTTGACATTTGGATTCGAAAGGTTCCAAGGGGCGAAGAAGTTGACTGGCCTTCTTCCCTAGCTTTTCGTCATAATCGTATCCACCCATCCATCCTAATGCCTTAATGGTCTTTTCTCTTCATTGATAGGCTGACAAATCCTATTGACCTGGTGACTTTTAGATTTAATACGAGATGTTCTTGCCTGCCTACCCTTAGTTTTTTTTTTCTATATTAGTGAAACTAGTGGATGATCCACGTGCCAGATGATAACCTACATGAAAAGAGTGCTCTGTTTTTGACAAGCCATGTGTCTTTGAGAAAATTTAATCCTTTTTTGCCAGGGAAGAAGGTCTCTGATGGTATAAATTTGAAATAAAACTCTCTTTTACATGTAGCAAATAGCATGTAGGTTGTGGAGAAATACATTTGAACATTCAAGTTGAACTGCTGCTAATATATAGGACAGTTGCTATTGGCAACTTATTAGTTCATTTTTGAACTTTTGATACAGATTTTAGAACCGCTTTCTGGTTCAGTCTGACATAAGCATATTATGTTTTTCTTGCAATGTGCCTGAAAATTGCTATTTTTACTTTATCATGCCATGGTTGTGGTTCTCACTTACGGAAAAAAGAATATGGCTTCATCTGTTCATGCTTTGGTATTTGCTATATTTAGCAAAATGAATTTCACAGTGTGTTAAGGAAGCTTAAATTTGTAGTAGTCAGATAAAAGGCAGAAGGCTGGGATGATAATTAGGACTACAAGAAACACTTGCTGTTAAAGGTTTCCAAAAACAATGATACAACTTGGATGCCTCTTGTACTTGCCGTGAAATGTAATGAAAGGTGTTTGTTGAAATACAGTAGGAAATTATGACAAAGACACCAGAAAACCTCATCAAAATGAGGATATAGCCCTTTATTAGTTTGTCCACATCAAAACTTAAGCCTTTAGTTTGCCTTCGGACAATGGCTTTTTTTTGTTGTTTTGGAGCAGTTGTGCATGTCTGCTTGGCTTGTGATTAAATAAAGTAGTATGGTTCATATCTTTGATAAATTGTTCGATGACCTAACTATGTTGGTAGAGCCATGTAATAAAACTATTTTTATTCAAAAGTGTAACCTAAGCATCACGAGTTTCGGCATCGGGCATGCATTAGCTTTGCTATGTGAGTATGTGTGCAGCTAGACACACATAATTTGTGTATACCAAACGAGTATGCTTGTAGCTGGGACTAGGAAGTTTAAGATAACATGCACTATAATGAGATGAATGGTGGGAATAAACCCAACAAAGTTATGAGAGGGATCATTTTCTATCCTCTTTGGAGCAGTCTGATCCCTTATGTTTTGCTCAATAGCTGATTTCTGGTAGGATCTTTTACAATTTCCTGTACATAAACCTTAATAGTTTAGTTAGCCAATTTTGTTCATGTATACCTCTCAGATTAATTTTGTACTGTTAGATTGATTTGTTGGTAACTTGGCAGATGTGGAATTTATACTGCAATTACGTGGTTTGGTACTTAAACTGCATCAATTGCAGAACTATATATATGACCAAGCCTGTGAGTCTAAGTAGATTTGCGTTCCAAGTAGCTTAGCTTAGCTTAGCGTGATTAAATACTTCAAATTTTACTGTATTTCTACAAGAATTTTCTAAATGTAAACTTTGGACGTTGCATTGGCTTGACATCAAATAGTTTGGCTTTGGCAGGTTCCTTCAGGCAATTCTATTTTCATGAAATCAAGACATTAACAGAGACTCGGTTTGTGTTTCATCCTGATTAAGAAATATTTATTATGTATGTGGTACACTGGAAAACTCTAGTCTTTCTTTTGAATATACAACCATAAATTAGAGCTGTCAACTGTTTTACTGTATCCATTGGTTATGAATTTTTGCCTCTTCTCAACTGGAATGGATTTTATATTTTGGATCAGATGATGAATGAGTTTGTGATCAATCTCCATTTTGAGCGTTGCCTAGGTTTTTCATCTCTTAGTTTTTCAGATGATGAATGGTTTTATATACATATACATATACATATACATATATGTATATACATATATATATATATACATATATATATATATAATTTAGAAATAATTTAGAAATACATATATATATATATATAATTTAGAAATAATAAAAAAACATGACAGTTTAAATGATCTCTAAATAACCATCCCACACGTAAATACATTTCAAATCTGTCAATGGAAGATGTAGCTCATATGGAGATAAAGACTTGCCCTATAATACAAGATTAAGAAGTATATGTTGACAATAAGATCCTTGCTGGCACAAGTGAGACATTCAAGTATACATACCAATGGCAATTTTGTTCCAGTAAAGCACAAAGTTTGCCCTAATTAGGGTGTCGATGCAGCCATAAAAATGAGATCTACTTTCGAAGCAGTCGGCGTCCTCGAAGGTTTGCACCTTTGACTCTGAAATTTACCTCTTCCACATCATCCTCCATATGATCCAAAGCCGTAGTTTGCCTGCAATTCCAAACAGAAAAGATGGAAAAAGGATGTTATTCTTTGAGGCAAATTAAGGGGAAAAAGGCAAGTATCAAAGATTATGGAACTTGGAACACCAAACTAAAGATTATATGATATTTTGGTTAGTATAAATTAATTGAACTCTATAATCCTTTAAAAGCAGAAAATAGATAGATTTTATCTGACTGCTATAAGCAAAATGCACCTTTAACCAGATGCATATTGTCCATTTACAAGTGAAAAAAGGTTAAATAAGGGTATCTATGCATCCATCAAGAATGACAAATTCCATGACGAAACAGAACGTTTTTAGTAGCCATGTAAGTTCACATTTGGTCGAAGAATGGCCACAGCAGGATTCATCTATAATTGCCTGACACCATTTTGAATTATGTATTACTTTTTTCATGATCTAGTATTGAGGTCAGCATTGTCTTAATGTTGTTCGATTTGACGATAACTTAAGGCCTAGAACAACAAATAGAACCTATGTATAGATAACCCAAGCACATGACACACATATTTTAGAAACATAAAGATGATATAAAGTCAACTAACCTCTCAATCTCAGAACCCATGTCAATAGCCATATTCTTCAATTCGCCTAGCAAGTTGCTTAAATCAGAAAGAGCATCATCTTGCTTTGCCTTCTCAGTCTGATGTAATCAGTAAAACAGATGAATTAAGTTGTTATTGAATGATAAAATCATACTGTAATCCAATTGGTATCAAGTACCTCAACTTTCTCAAGTGTAGATGTAGGTTCAGAAGAAGAAAAGTGTCGAGGTTCTGATCGGGGACGGGGAGCTGATAATCCCAATCTTTGTCTCTGTTCCAGGTGGCTACTCCTTTTTATAAAAGAATCATCTACATATTTGTCGATGAGAAGGCAATAAGAACAAATTACACACAAAAAATTCCAACAATTCGTTTCAACCTACCTCTTGTTAGAAGTGGTCCTTTTATTTCTCGTGTTTTCTTTGGCTTCCATTTCTTAGAAAACAAGCCTCCAAGATTTCCCAAAAGCTTTTCACCCTGAATGAACATAAACAAATTAATCAGCTAGGACTTCCACCATTAGAACATAATACGTACCTAAAAGTAATTCTGATGCATATCATGATTGATTTAATGGAGTCAGCCTTTTAAGTACTAAGTGCTTTGCTTGATCAAAACATGGAACAGTTAACAAGAAGTATCAAGAAATTGATGTCAGATGCTACCCCCAACACCATGGAATCCTTGCTAAAAAGAATGAAGATAAAGATTTACTTCGCATAAATAAATCACGTACATAGTTTAATTAAAGCTTGATGCTAAGGTATATTCATCTAGCATGCCATCAAATTTAGTTTAACTTGAATTGTGAGTATGAAGAATCATCTGAAGCCTTCGATGAATAGCCCATAACAAATTCCGCACCAACTTAAGCTCAAAGACATGCCAACAAAATTCTATTATATTGTTCTGAACTCCATCTGGCTTCAAAGCATTTAATCCTATATTTACATGAGGACCCAATGGAAACACCTACAATATGCACATGTGAAACCTTGCTTCTTGTCAGAAGAGTCAGCGGAATTGAGGACACTCCACCATATAAATATTGCATTTTTTTTTTCTTTAACTAGGCAGGATGGAAGCTCAGAAAGATACAATCGATAAAATAAAGTGCATAAATCTTCGTACCCACATGTGGTCAACAACATTATAGAGAAAGCGGAACGTTGTTTTATAATGCTGTCAAAACAAAAATTGATGTTTGACCTCACAGCATAAACCTATTACCATGGTTAACATATGAACTAAAACAAGTGCATCTATTTTCCTTAACTAAAACAAGTACAAATTATGAGGTAATTTAAGTGTTGCCATAACTTAGGTTAACATCTGGAAAGATCAATCCATGAACTTATTACTAATTTAACAACTAGAAGAAAGAAAGACAAATTAAAATAACCAACAGGAAAACAGCCAATGTAAACCCTATAATTTATCAGTTCATGCAACTAGAGGAAGCTATCTAGTTGTTGCTAGTTGCTCTCATCCTTCATACGAACCACATGTTTACAAATTAAAAATGTCAAAGACTGGCATCAATGCAGTAACTGACCCTTAGTTGCAAACCTTTGAAAAATGATAGATCCTTGTGTTATGAATGAGTTCAGTTGTGTAGCATCATTAGATAAAACACTTCACCTGGATATTTGTTTAACTCGTTACATAGTTAAAGATAGTGCAGAAAGCCACAAGATCAATATACAAATTAAATTAGGCATGGCTTTTTTTATCCTTAGTGTAATGAATTCAGCGTCATAGAGACTTAAAAGTGAGACTAGATGTAAATAGGATAGGGAGGCCTTACGCTAGAAATGAGTTTATTAAAAATAAATAACCAACGAATTTGTTATCCTAAAATTCACTTTGTCTACTAAGCTACCATGTCTAAATAAAGAAATGTTCATTGTTCAACATGTAAATGGAAAAGGGGGCAAAACTAATAAGATGCATACCCTGCTAAGATCGTGCTCAATGTCTGCAGCAGTTTGATGAGTCCTAGTAATCTGCTCACCTTGTTGATGCAAGGTGACAAGAGTCTTTGTAGCACCTTCTCTAATTTCTTCAGCAATTCTTAGACAACCATTTAGTTTATTTGTAGTCTCCTCAGCCTTGTACACAGCATAATTTTCCAGTTCCTGAACAGATTGGTTCTCAATGCCCCCTGAATCACGGAAGTCATTCTTGTAACTGTTTTTCGCAGCTGAGTATCCCCAAGCTGCCGATGATTCCCACCCAATTTCTTCATTAACATTTTCACCAAACTGATTGCTTTTCAGTTTTGCCTTGCTGACCATAGGCGCCGACGAAGTTTTAGCAGAATTGATGTTTAGATCAAGTTCTGAGTCAGAAACAGACTCGAAAGGGTTGTTGCGAGAAGGTCCAGGTTTGGCATGATGTTGCTTATTGCCCGACAGGGGAGTCCTCCTAGTGCTCATCTTGACGTAGAATTAGTTTCTGTTTGAAGATGACAGGGTTATCAACAAAAGCAGTATTGCAGACTCAACAATGGAACCTAGCACTATAAAAGAAAAGAATAAAGGTATAAGGAATAATTAATAATTTTTGTTCACTATGAATAGAAGTACAATAAGCAACAAAAAAAAAAGTTACAGATTGAAAGAGCATCACAGACCTAGTGACACAAACAACAATTTAACTCTTTAACATCTAAAGGTAAGACAAGGTAAAAGACTGAAAAGGGCAGCCTAGCCTAGTGCTTGAGACTCGTCAATATAGGATCTGGCAATGTTCCAGCCTTGGTCACATAGGATCAACCTCACTGTGGAAGCAAGGCTTAACCTCACAAGGCAACAATCTTGAAGAAGCTAATATAAACCAAACAGAGAGAAAACAGCAACCAGGAAAGCAGTTATGCTGCAACAGGTTGACTTGAGAACAGTGGGCAAAAACCCGAACATCAGACCAAACAGGATCGACCATGAAAAACAAAATAACAAGTCATGGTTTCTCGAGCCAAAGCAGATCACAGTGGGAAAAGATTAGACATGGAAAACAAGATAACATTCAAAAAATTAAACGGGACCATTATTTCTGACAGTCAAGACATGGATTCTACAGAGAGTTCGCTATACAAGAACATACTGACACTGCACTAAGCTGTCTAATTAAATAGATGAAGAAATATATACCCTGAATGAAGAAATTCAGAAAACTAAAAATAAAAAATTGTCCAAGGATCAACATATATGTAGTGGGAATAGAATGACGAATCAAGAAACAGATCAATGGTTAACACCGGAAGAATTCATATGTTGAGGTTAGTAACAGACACTTTCTCCAGCCATTCTGCTTCAGTTACCAGCCGACAAACCAAGACCTTATTTCACACAATAACATGTACTAAATATCGATGGCATAAACCACATAAAAGAAAACGCAACCCTCAGATCAAAACATGGTTATGTGAAAACCTGTATAGTAGCCACCGAGAGGCCAATTTACACCACTAAGATTAAACCTAAAATGGATCAATCTACAAGTACCGGACGATTATCCGCAGCGAGAAACCCTAAACTGATTCCCAAATTGACATGTAAATATAGCAGGTCAATAGAAGTCACAAAAAAACAAAGGGGTAGCTCGGATCCGACATCTTCCACTCTGTGACAATACATCAAACAGAAAACGATCACGCTTGGGAGGGAACTCAAATCGAAGAGCAAAGAGTTCAATCTCTTAGAGAGGACCATACCTTGGAAATCAAATAGGTGTACCCCTATATCAAAGCTTACGAGAAATCAAACTTAGACCCCAATCCAACACTTTAAAGTGCTTTAAAAAAACAAAAAGTTCTTTGACGGAAACATCAAAGATCTGATATCAAAACAACACAATCACAAGAACATCAAAGAGAGGACCATACCTTGGAAATCAAATAGGCGTACGATACCAAGAGCCAACGACAAAGTAAGAAACCGTAGAGGCAGGTGGAAGTCAAAAGAGGGAAGTATGCGCTCTGCTGGCGACGATCGCGTCGGAGAAAGTGGGCTGAGAACGCGAAGAGGATAGGAAAGCGGGAGGACGGAGTCTCTCAAGAGCAGAAGACGACTTTTCTTGGAGGGATGAGAAAAGACTCCAACTTGGTCAAGGAAGAAACATATATAATCTTAAATAACAGAAATTAGACCGTTGCGGCTTATTGCCCTTTTTCGATTTTTTTTCCTTGCCGAATATTGTAGTCCTACCCGTTCTCTCACTCGCCTTGGCATCGGATCCAGACATCAATCAGGTAATTTCCGCCAATAACGAGGCGGGTAGCTCAATGGCATGTTTGATACACCGTTATAAAAGGGCAGTTTAATATTTACTTATATATGTCATCATAATTAATATATGTTTGTTGACTATTAATATTCTAATTATCATCTAATTATAATATGCGCCACTTATAATCAAACTAAGACATTTAAAGATGTCAAACTATTATTATTTTTGGTAATTCAAAATTAAAACAAGATCAGACTAATTAATATATATATATTATATTTTTATACGGGTAATTACTTGCTCGAATATTTCACGGATTTTAATCAATTAAATCAACACATCACAATAATTTAATCAATTAGAGAATAATGGGAAATTGTAAAATTTCATGAAATTCATTAACCTTTTGTTTATTAAAATATGAGAATATTTAAATATCCAAAAATTTTAATTATAATTAAAAATGTTAAGAAATTTTCATAAATATAGAAATAATCCGAGAAAAAAAATAGAGGATCAACCAATTGATCTTCTCCTTGTTCCCTCCCATCATGAACAAGAGATAGGGATAGGTAAAAAAGATAAAATAATTTTTGGATTAAATTAACTAATATTTTTTTTAATGTAATATCTACCTAAACAGTAGCAAAATCAACTATTTCCTTAATCTTGAATCATAATTTAAGAAATAAATTGTAAAAAAATAATTTAAATTTTTATTTACAAAAACCATAAGTTTCCCAAGTATGGGAAAATATGAGTGGCGACAATAGAGGAGAGGAAAAAACAGAAATAAAGTATTTCTTTTTCATATTCATATTTAAAAAAATAAAAAAGTCTTGAAAAAAAAAACTTATTAACTAAAGATTTAGGAATAATTTAGTCTTTTTTTTATGCTTAAACAATTTAATTAGTGCAACAAATGGATCCAAGATCCTGTTTCTGATTTTTTAGATCTAATTAGTTAGTCAATTAGTCTGTGACAAAATCCAAGGACCATAAGACATATGCCAAATTCCAGAAACATCAAGAACATATAAAGTCCAGTAACCTCTCAATCTCAGAAATAGCCATACACTCATCAGGTTGCTCAAATCAGAGAGAGCATCATCATTTGCCTTCTCAATCTGATGCTGTCAGTAATGAGTGAAATAGATGAATTAAGTTGCTCTTGAATGAAATATCATATTGTAGTCTAATAATTAGGATAAAGTGCCTCAGCTTTCAGAAAGAAAAATGAAATATGATACAGACAATCCCAATCTTTTGTCTCTGTTTCAGGTGGCTACTCCTTTTTTATAAAAGAATAAATCTGCATTTTTGTTGACGAGAATGGGATAAGAATAAATTAAACACAAAAATTTCCAACAATTTGTTTCAATCTTCCAGCGTTTATTTGGCTTCCATTTCTTAGAAAAAAGACTTTCCCCTAAATTACAACATATAATAGTTATTTGATTTCATGTAGTCTACCATTTTGATTACTTTAGCAGAAGTATTGTAAATCTTACCAAAATTGTATAACCTAAGATAAAAAAAATTGATGATGGATGCTACCCTCAATATCTTTCATTTAAAAAAGTATATTTTATTTTATTGATATATATCAACTAGTTATCAGTATGTATTGACAACATTACACATAATACATGAGAACTTATTAATGTACCGAGTGGTATGTTACGATACGATAAATCTTACTAAAAAAAACGAAGATTTACTTTGAATCAACTACATAGTTAACTAAGTCTTATGATATGTTATATTTATCCAGCAAGCAATCAAATTTAGTTGGCTTGAATTGTGAGTACAAACAATCATCTGAAGCCCTAAATAAAGGATATCTATCTCATCTAACTTCAAAGCATTTAATTCTATTTTCACATAAGAACCAAGTGGAAAATCCCAACAATATGCATATGTGAAACCTTAGCTTCCTGAGGACACTCCACCTCTGAAAGATAAAATGGATAAAATAAAGTGCATAGCTCTTCTCATACATTATAGAGAAAGCCCTTCTTGTTCTACAATGCTGTCAAAACAAAGCTGATGTTTGACCTCACATCTTAAATCTTCTACCAATGGTCAACAGATGAATAAGGAAAACAAGTGCATCTGTTCTCCTAACTAAAACAAGTACAAGTCATGCAGCAATGTGATTTAAGCATTTCCTAAACTTACCACTAGTTTGACAAGTAGAAAAAAGTAGGATAGATTTATATAAACAAGAGAAAAACAGCTAATGCAAACCATATGGTACATCAGTCAATGCAAGTGAAAGAAGTAATCTATTTCTTGCTTGCTGCTCTCATCCTTCATATGAACCACATGAAATCTTGGTGTTATGAATGAGCTGCATTATATAGCATCATTAGGTAAAACACTTTACCTGGTTATTTATTAACTCATTACGAAGTCAATTTATGAATTAAATTAGGCATGGCTTTCTTATCCTTACTGTAGTGAATTCTGTGTCATGGAGACTTGAAGTGAGACCACATGTAAATAGGATGGATAGGGAGATTAATTGATCAGAAACAACCAAAGGATTTGTTATTCTAAAAGTCTCCAACTTTTTTCCATTTGCATGTTCATTGTTCCACATGCAAATGGAAGAACTAATGAGAAGCTAGCTAAAATCATTCTCTGCTGCAGTTTGAGGAGTCCTAGTAATCTGCTCGAGTCTTTGCAGCATCTTCACTAATTTCTTCGGCAATTCTACGACAACCATTTTTCTAATCATGTGTGGTGTAGTCTCCTCATCCTCAGCCTTGCAGACAGCATAATTATTTTTCCAGTTCCTCAGCAGATTGGCTCTCGATGGCCTCTGAATCGGGAAAGTCATTCTTGTATCTGTTTTTCGCGACTGAGTGTCATTTTCACCAAATTGATCGCTCTTCGTTTTTGCAGAATTGATGTTGTTTAGATCGAGTTCTGAGTCAGAAACAGAATAGAAAAGGTTGTAGCCAGAAGGTCCAGGCTTCCGCATCATGTTGCTTATTGCCTGATAGAGGGGAGTCCTCCAAGTGCTCGTTACTTGCTAGCTTCGATGTCCAAAAACCACTTATCTTGAATGATATGATGATCTCTTCTTCTTTATGTGCTAGCAACAAAAGATAATTTTCTTTCTTCTTTCCAATTATTTTTCTCAACTTTGATTGTTTTTATTGTAATATCATTCAGAAGCACAATTATCCTTTTTTTTTTTTTTGCAATAATAACATTAAATTTTGAAACAATTATACCTTTGGCCTATTGTATCTTCTCTGTTTTATTCTTATTTTGGAACAATTATACATCTTCCTCGTACATATGCTCTATCATCGCGACCATGCTTCTTTCACATCCTTGGAGCATTTTTTTTTTTTTTAATGTGAGCTTTGTTTAAAGAATCTATTAGCTCATCAATAACCATTTGGTATAAATCTTTTGATTTTTGATAGAGAATCTAACAAAGTTAAACTTTTTATATAGTGATTGAAGTACTTTTTCGACCCTACATATATTTTCTATATTCTCATTATTTCTTCATAATTGATTAACAAAGGTAAAAACTCTTGTAAAATGTTTCAAATTCAATTCTAAGTGATTAAGTCGAATTTTTCTCATCTTCTTAACTCCTTTAAAGAGTTTTGAAAAATCTTCTAAGCATCTTTGGAAGTGTTGGTGGTCATAACTTTCTCGAAATTGTAACCCTTGGTAGATGGTAGACGAGGAAGAACGTCTTCTTATCTTTATTCCTTATGTCTTTCAAAGAATCTTTTTAACTCGTCATAAGTATGACATTAACTTGAGGATCCTCGTAATCTCTTTCTATCATCTCTCGTATAGTAAGCTATCTAAACAAGATCTTCATTTGGATGTAATAATTTTCATAGTTATTTTTTGTAAGGCGAGGTACTTGAAGTTAGCCATTTTGACTTTTTGATGCCACTATCAATTTTTTTATAATTAATTTTATAAAAATAGAAACTAATCTTTGATTAATAAAAACCTGATCTTAATATATTCAGGAATGAAAAAGTAAAATCTAAGTGTGAGGTGAAAGAGAAATTGTTGACAGAACTGATATGCTTGGCTGGATGCTTTAACATCCTACGTCATGTCAGTATGATTGAGCAGTCAATCATTGCCAAGCCAATGAAAGGGTGATGACGGCCATGTATAGAACCCCATATCATTATCTCATGACAATGTGAGATGAAATAGATTCTTGCACTGTTTTGTTTGGCTGAATGCTTCAACATGCTACATCGCGTCAACATGATGGAGCATCGATTCACTATCCAGCCACAGAAAAGCTGAGGATCATAAAAGAAGATAAGATAGGTAACAAGAACCATACAATAATACACCAAGATTCATATGATAATAAATTTACTTCGAAAATAGCACTAAATCCGATAAATGAAAACCCAACTTTCTACTTCACAAGTTCAATAATTTTCTGAGATGGCTCTGAATCTATCCTCCATAGTCTCTCACATCGATCGACCGATGTGCTACAGTCAACCTTACTGTACTACTGAGTAAGGACCGCAGAGAATCAAAACAAAACATGGGAGCTTGCTTCTGCTGCTCATGAGCCACATACTTTCACAATCCAAGCAGGTGAACAGCAGCGGATATTGTCGCACAAAACATGGAAGCTTGCATGATTCTTAGTTTTGGCTTCAAAGGTTTTCGAACTTAGCTAGATAGCATAGCATAAGATTTAGAGAAAACTCAACATCAACTGCATCCCATAGCATACAGCTCTGCATAAATAAACAGTTCATAAAATGAGCATGAGATAGATAATTTGCGCTTCGAACCGAATGCCATCTACATTTCATTTCGCAAAACAAAGAAAGGAATCTTGGCCTTTAAAGTTCAATGCTTATCAAAATTCAGGACCATATCTTTCTCTCTTGCTGTCACTTAAACATGATGGAAAAGTTGGCGAGAGACGAACGTACCTGCAGACAACAGGTCTTTTGCCTTTGGCAAAAGAGAAAAATGTAGATTGGCGGTCCAAACTGGGGTTTCAACTGATCCATATGACTGGCCTTGTCAATATCAGAATTAACTACAGACTTGAATTAGGCCAACAAGCCCCCGACAAATGCCATGCAGGGTTTCCAAACTGCTCCTAAGGTTGCTTTCGAGCAAGATGGCAGCAAGTATCCCCGCTAAAAGCAATGGCCAGAGAGCAAGGGGCCACTCAAGCATGCTGCTCATAACAACATACAGTATCAGACTATCTTAATGCTGTCATAAAGATATGATATCACAACACAGAGTCATAGTATACTAGCCAAGCATCGTTCAGCTTCTCGTTGGTCCCATGGGGTAGATTGTAAGTAAGGTCAGAGAAGCTTGTTTTGAACTTTGCAGACCTGCCAAAAAAAGAGTGACTCAACTTAACATGCACGAGTCATATAAATTTAGGAACTTTGACCATCCATCCCTATATTGTTGCACTGTTTGGTGGAAGCATCATATAATGATATCATATGCACTTTATGCATACATGAAAAGAATTTTGACGCACAGGTAAAACATTTACCTGTGCTTCCAGTCATTTTACTCAAAACAATTAGGGTCACTCGAGACAGGTTAGGGAAGGTGGTGGCTCTTTGAGCACTGTTAAGGGGATCCGATGAATTCCATTAGTGAGGAACGTACTCTAAACGCTGAAGCCCCACAACTCCCACCAAATCCTCGACTAACTATAGAGAAGACAAGTTTTCCTGTATGTTTGTGCAACTACACCCAACACCATCAAAAGATGAAGAAAAAGCTGTCTTCAACCCAAGTGTTGAGGGGATGGGCACTCATAGCTCCGGAGGAGGTAATAATCTAATTGAAATTAGAATATTTTTTATATATGATATAGCATCATCCTCGTGTCCTTAATTAATCTACTCAATTTAACTTAAGTAAACTCCACATGTTGATAACATGACTTAGAGTCGTTGCCAATTTTAATTATATATTCTTTCTAAGAGTGAATTTTTGAAAAAAAAAATCTATCTTTTTGGATTTTTCCCGAGAAAGCATTTTCAAAATTTTCAAATAACCTCTTGCCTAATACTTGCAATATCTTTTTTTTGGATCAATTGGTCCAGTTATAATGTTTTTATATTGTGTTACAATGTAATATCAGAAAAATACTCCAACGTAATATAAGAATACTATAATATAATATTTTTATATATTTTTTAAAAATTATATTTATAGTGTTTTTAATAATATTAGGAAAACACAATAAAATGGTACAAAGACACTAATATTGTTTTCAGTAATAATAAGAAAACACTATAATAATTTTTTTTACTACATTATAGTGTTTTTATGGTACCATTGAAAAACATTGTAACGTAGTGTAAAAGAAAATTTAGTTCATCCTAGGGGTATTTCAGGTATTAACTAAAAAAAGTACTAATTGAAAACTGAGCTTATAATTTAGATCCTCGAGAATCTTTTACTATTCCTACATCTTAACAATTATTAAAATAATATTTTATTATTTATAACCCTTTTGATTTTTATTTTATTTTATTTTTCTTACACCCTTTATGATCATCTAACACTCCCTAACACCTTCTACTATCGATCGCCACCCCTTAATTCATCTATCATTGATCATCACCCTTGACTTATGCCTGTGATGCATCGTCACCCCCCTTTTCTCTCCCATTCAAAAAAAATTTTATGATCCTCGAGTAGCTTGTCATTCTTTCGATACAATTATTTGAGTAGGAAAAAAAAATAAAGAAGAAATATATATATATATATATATATATATATTAAAAATATATAAATTATAAAAGAATTTAAATTTTTTTAAAAAAATATATTATAAATATTAAAGAGAATGTTGTGAATAATAATCTCCTTTCAAAATTTTGAAAATGAGAGATATTTTCTGAAAAAAGAAAAAAAAGTTTTTTTTAATATAATATAATATAATATAATATGTCATATTTTCTAAGATATATGATATGTTCAATAGACTAACCCCTTTTTCTACCCGCTCAAACGAATTGGTAAACTAAGCGGGCCCAAAACTTGGGACTGATGTCAAAGCGGGTATCCAATACGAGTGTGTTCTTATACGGGCAACCCAAAAGCAATGTGGAACGACGAAAGAGAAGCGTCCGAAAGTACACCTCAAAAGCCTCAACGCGTCTTCTTAATAATAATAATAATGATAATAATAATAATAAAGAAGCGGAGTTTAGTAGTACTTCGGCAGTAGTAGGAGGAGGAGGAGAGAGATCGAAACCCTTACCTGAGCGCTACGTGAACCCCGATCTCCGCCACAGCCGACTCGCCGCCACCCGATCGGGACCGATGGAGGAGGAGGAGGGCTGGCTTTCGCCGACGTCAGACGCGTCCTCCAGCTGGAAATTCCGCGCCGACGTCTCCGTCGCTTCCCTCCACGACCTCTGCGGCGGGGAGGGCGTCGAGTGGTGCACGCCCGCAAGGATCGGGGATGGATTCCCGCCGACGTTCAATCTACCGGCGACAATGGAGGAGGAAGGACAGATGAATCTCCAGCCCGAACCGGGATCCGGTAACGCAGCGGCGGCAGTGGCGTCGAGCTTGAGCGAGGAGCCCCCCGGCATGAGGGCTGCAGAGAAAGCGTGAGTCGCTCCGTCTCGTAGCCGTATCGCCGTCTCCCTCTTCCCTCTTCCCCCCCTCCCTCTCCGGCGAGTGGCAGAGTCGTGATAAGACCTCCCTCCGGGGGCGAATTCAGCGACGGAAGGAATCGAAGGCCAGCAGATTCGCCCCCCTTTTCGGTTTTTAGGGTCCGTTTCAGACGATGAAAAGGAGGCAGCGGAGTGACGGTGACGGGCAATCGCGTAAATAGATGCGACTGTGCGGGGGTACGACGGGGAGCGAGCGCAGCCGCCCCCCGCGGCGGGAATTCCGTGTTACGCGCTTTTCTTTTTTTTATATATTTTTATTATTATATTAATCTATTTCAGCATCACTCGACAAGTAATAAAAAAACAAAAAAAAATATTATTGATGGTATGATAATTGAATTATATTTATGGAAAATTATAAAGACAATCAGTTGTTAATGCCAATTTTGTTTAATTTCCATTTAAAACATCAAATAATGTTGTGTTTTTGTAAGAAACTCTATTTTGGTCATTTTGCTTTAGCATTTGATCTTGATTTCTCTCTCTAACTTATATGTGAAACATTCTAATGATCCCTCCGATCATGACATAACTTTGATCTTTTTCTCTGTTCCGATTACTTGACATAGCAATTAAAGAGATGAATTTTTGAGATCTTAAGCCCAACCAATCGCACAATTTGTGGATTTCATGTAGTTAATAAACTCTTGTTGACGGCTTCTTATTTCATGAGTATATGTTACATTTCATGGCTGCTTATTGAGAAAGTATTCCATTAGAATGAACAGTTGTCTTCTTTGCTGTTCTCTTATTTCATACATAGATTTGTGTTTGCAAATGGCTATTTCCTTTCATCTTCTTCCCTGTTTGATCATGATTGCCATTAAAGCTTGTACAACTTCTTGTTATTTGATGTGATCACATCTTGATGTGTTCAGTCACTATATGCCATGTATCCTATATTTTGACTCTATCCATAAAGCAAAGATTTATAGGCAGTAAAGTAGAATGTCTCTCATTTGTATGACAAATACCTTTTCCTCTTAAAAATATAATCAGATTGTACAAATGGCCTATTTTCATTCTTGAATTATATCGTTTCATCGATTCTTCTGCTGAAATTTACTTGATTGAACAGTAAGAGAAGACAGTCAGTCTAACAAAACTTACTTATGACAATTGTCTTTTGCAGTTCTTCGATGTATTGTTAGAATTTAATTGCTCTTCCTAGTGATCATTTCATGATTCTACTTTTATGACTAGTGAAAGCTAATAAGGTATTTACATTCGAGAAACCATATTAGGTTTCCTCACTAGTCTGGATTTCAAAGATAAGGTGTTGGACTCGATTTGGCTGCAGGAATACAGGTGCCAAGAGTGGACAAAAGAGAACTCGCCAACCCAGGTTTGCATTCATGACCAAAAGTGAGATCGAGCAACTGGAAGACGGCTATCGATGGAGAAAATATGGGCAAAAAGCTGTCAAGAACAGCCCATTTCCGAGGTTAGTCGATTTCTTTCTCTTATGGTTATGTAAACATTCTCTCATGCAATTTAATGTTCTTATTCTTCGTCCCAAATCGCCATAACTTTCATCCAAATGTTCGTTTTTGCATCTAACAGTTGTTAATATGACCAGCTCATATAACATTCATCATCGTATGATTATGCATGAAATTTTATGTTGGTCGCAAATGATTACTCTTATTTCTCGTTGAATGTATGTGATTATGCATCCACAGTGCATTCCGGACTTGTCTAAACGAGGATGAAAGCATCAGAACTCGGCTGATGACTGCCTCTCATCATTCTTGCAGGAGCTACTACCGCTGCACGAACAGCAAGTGCACCGTCAAGAAGAGAGTCGAGCGCTCCTCACACGACCCCAGCATCGTGATCACCACATACGAAGGCCAACACTGTCACCACACCATCTCCTTCCCTAGCGGCAGCATACACCCTCGCGACACAAGGTCGACATCTGATCGGCTTGCCTTGTCTTCACCACAGCGACATGTGCACCTTCCCACGCATCCAGGCCAGCTCGTGATGTCCGATCCACGGTATGAGGATCCGATCACACCATTCCTGGCGGAGAGAAGCTCATCAGCTCCCACAGACGAGGGTTTGCTAGATGATATTGTGCCATCTGGAATGAGAAGAGGATGAGGAGAAGAACTTGGTACTGAAACTTAATACTCATGTTTGGGTTTGCCTTTTGCTAGAAGATCGAATATACGAGGTTAACACACAACCAGTATCATCTCCATTAACCTGCATTATCTTGTCCTTTCTATGCCCAGTCGAAGCCATGATCAAACATGCAGTAGTAGTAGTAGTATTGCTGTTGTTGGCTTAGCATATAGAAATATATGGAGATGCATGTGTTCCATAAGCTTCTTGTATTTCTTGTGACAATATGGTTTCTTAAAGAACATTTCAATTGACATGCACTTGCATGCTCTTCATCTTGTAGTTGTCCTCCTTGTTCATTATTATTTGTCTCTTTGATGATACAATTTCTCATGCAGACTCTTTTGAAGTACGATTGTCTTTGTACATGGAGCTTAAATGACTGTTGGACTGACTTCCAAGAGCCAGAAAACGACTTGAGGAGCAGACAGGGTGATCCATGGTCCATGTACCATGCACTATATACATACATAGCTGGAGCTTGTGATTTATGCTTGGCAGGTTTTAGGTTATGCCAGACTCTGCTTAACATCATCTGGTAATGAATCGTAGCTTTCTTCTTCTTCTTCTTCTGTTGTCGTAAGAGTGCCTGAGGAAAGAATACTCACATGATCACCAGTCATGGGAAGCACGAGATCTGCTTGTTGATTTGTACCAGGTTCT
The DNA here is from genome assembly GCF_036884655.1 of Musa acuminata AAA Group. Classification (NCBI taxonomy): domain Eukaryota; kingdom Viridiplantae; phylum Streptophyta; class Magnoliopsida; order Zingiberales; family Musaceae; genus Musa; species Musa acuminata. The sequence continues at coordinate 38,482,801 of NC_088330.1, forward strand.
GCTTGCACCGAGCACTTGAGGGTCGATGCCTTCTTCGTCTGCAGCTCAAAAGTTCCTGCGCAGACATCCCATTCCATGAAGTTCTACAATAATCTCCTCAACGTAGGTGCCATGCGTGCATGCATTCGCATGAGAAGGCAGTCATGTAATCTGTCTTCTCGGTTAGGGTTTTATCTGTTTGTGGAAGTTCTACGTAAGACTAGTTTGCATGAGATGCATGTGGGTTTTCTCGATTAAAGCGCCGAGGTGAAGTTTCAGTGTAACACTATATATTGGTGTTTAACTTATGTTCTCTGGCTTTTACAGTATCATTATAATAGCGTCTACGAATGAGACGGCAACATATAGATTCAAAGTTGACATTTAATTTATAGGCATTTTTACTGAGCTACCAGATATTATATTGTACAGGAACAATGACAGAAAAGGATTCATGTATTGGATACAGAGAGTTTGATTTAGCTTACTGAAATCATCTGGCAATAATTGCATGTAGAAGAGTAGATAGGATATGCTCCTTCAAGACACAGTAATTGTGGAACTGTAATGATGCTGACTTATTCGCGCACTGTAAACAACACATCTGAAGAGTATCTGAGATCAACATGCCTGAAACCGAATGTACTTACTACATTGAGCAACATGGTAAGTTGCTGAAACCATTTAGAAGCAACCACACCTTGTAAAGAAAGAGGATAACAAGCTTAACTCACAATATTACTAGGCTACATCAAGATGTTCTATATCTAATCATTATGCCCTTTGAGAATTGCAAATGAGCCTCCAGTTCTAATTAAGTAATCATAACATAAAACAGCGGTTTGAAATTAAATTGAGTTCTAAATTAGAGGAATGTTATGGTAAAATTCCGTTTGAGATAATGTGGTAGAAAGCATCGTGCGGCTTGAAGTTGTTCTTGGCTCGGCACAGTTCCTTCTGTTCCATTAGGATTTTAATTTGTCTTGGGTTGATAGTATATGATGGAGCTCGAGCAAAAAAGATTGATTCATTTATCAAGAAGAAAAATCTAAGGTTAGCGTCTGTCATTCGATAAGTTAGACCAACAAAAATTATTAAACAAGCTTAAGTTATGTCAACGCTTGTGTTGAATCACAATAAATCACAGTGAGTCATCAATAACTCCATTCGGCAGAAGCCAGCCACCATCAAGCCCTGCACATCACATGGATAATGGAAGTATTACACAGCAACAGATCAGGTGTTGTGTGTATGAGAGAGAGAGAGAGAGAGAGAGAGAGAGAGAGAGAGATAGGAATGCACGAGGAACAGTAAGCCTAACCAAAAAGGAAGTTTGAGAAGAACATGAAGACACACAGCAGATAAGATGTTATGTCAATCCCATCACATCTCTTCCTACTGCGAATACATAGTTGGATGGAAAGTATTCCTTATAGAAAAGCGAGACTTACAGAAAAACGAGTTTATGGAATACAACAAGGGATTCTATGAAAGGAGGATCGTGGCATTATATATATATATATATATATATATATATATATATATATATATATATAATGAGCAGCAAAAGTTCAATGTTAAAAGAGTTCAATTGTCGCATAAACTGAGACACTGAAATTTCTGCAATCAGTATTACAACCAAGATTCATACATCCTTCAAAATCAAATACTAATAATAATCAGTGGATTTAAGTAAACTATCACATAAATGAGGGTTTTCGAATCATTGTACAGATGAACATTGTTTAAAAGAGGCTGCGTAAAGCATATCTAGACCAATCAAGTAATCACCTGCCTCTCTGCATCCCGTAGGTCTTTTTAACTTCCACAGGCTGCAACTATAGATCAATCCAGTGCAAACGATGCAAGAGCTCTAAAACAGCCTGATCACTCGATGAGCAGTTTATCGTAGTGATAACTGTTCAAAGTATGACTTTTGTATCACTATGTACAACACACAAGTATACATCCATAAATCGGAGGCTGAATTATCGCCTCTATAAGATGGAAGCATCAACTATTGTTCTCTTGCAACATATGTGACAGCGAACCAAACAAACTAGCAGGAAAACCATCCGAAAAAGAAGTTTGAGTTCCCCTTTTGGTTGAATGATGCGCCACTCAACTATGATTATTTAGTCCGCAGCCCTTCCTTTCCCTCGAGGCAATTTCTTTGTGGCAGCTGCTGCAATGAATCATGATTCAGCAATTTACCGAGGAATATATAGTGAAACAGCATATAAATACATAAGCTCAGGAGAAGACAAAAAATGTATTGCTACCATCCTCAACATCCTTCATTTGGTAAAAATGAGGTGCTATTTCAATCAGCCACTCTGGTTTCAATTCTATAACCTGCATTAACAACAATATATAAATTGATACCATTTGCTTTCGCCAAAGGATTTGTATGCCAACAAACTGGGACAGGAAACAAGTGCTACCTGTCTCATGTATTCTTTTGTGGTAAGGACAAGTTCATGGTATATGACCCACCGTGGTAGCACCTAAAATAAAAAAGGGAAACAAGAAAGATCAGACAATATCCGCCATAAAAGATGAGTTCTTTTAATAAATTGACACATGTCTTTAGGAGCATATTAGACATTTTAGCTACCTATCATGATTATTAATATTAAAAAGAAATTAAAAATTCAGATGACCAATATTCAAAAGAATCTAAAATTTCGTAATGGAACTAAATTTCTTCATTACACACCAAAAAATTGTGATAACCGCCAAAGTTATGAATGAATTCAAATATTTTAGCTATTTTTACCCGGCATAGTTGCCAACAAATGCAGGGCTCAAAAATTACACAAGAAACTTGCCTCAGCTAGACCAGAACTCGGATGAATGTACACTGTTTGAGGATTTTTCACAGTTTTGTAAGCCCCAGTTTTTTGCAGCTTTGCTGAATGATGGAAAAAACCTGAAAGGAACAAAGATTAGGTCATAAAGATATCAATAAATAGATAATATCACAGGCACCAAGACAAACATGCCACATTCCCAAACCTGATGTAATTGCCTTTTTTACTGCATCCAGGTCGCTCAAATTTGAAGTTGGCTCTATCTCAACCCTTTCCAAGAGGCCCTCCAACTGATCTCTGATATCTCTTGCCCGTTTCATGCTGCGAACCTGTGAAGAGGTACATATCAGTAGAAACTCATCTGTAGTGACTGAAGAAAAGATTGCTAGAGATAATAACAGTTCCAAACATATAGTGTAAGTAACTAAATCAATTTGGTCAAATTAGTGAATACTAGTAAAAGAATCGATTATTTGAGAGAAGTTGACATAAAATTGTAATATATGATTTTTTTACCTACACCAACAAGTAGACTTCAAGGAATTCCTGGTTCATGACATTTCAACCAAATTAAGCAATCACAACAAGAGAGGCAAGGTGCAATCTTGGTCCGAGCAGAGCACCAATCATGCTGGTTATCTGTTTAGATGATAATTTCTGAGTAAAAACTATTTCAGCAACTGCGGATTACCAGGTACACTGGTTCTACAAGGCACTCCACTATTAATTTAAGTAGAATAAAGCATGTTTACAAAAACACAGGTCTATATTACTACAGTTGCTTGATTATTCATTGCCATTCTACTTCAGCCTTGTGTCATATGCAACTTACAAAGTCTTGTTCATATAACAATATTGCAAACTAATGGAATCCTGATACAGTATACTTTCACAGCATATATATATCTAGAAAATAAATGAAATATTTGAGATCAAGTATATCAAGTCCACCAGTAGAGATTTTAGCATAGTTATCAAAGAGAAGATTCTTAAAAACAAGAAGACATGGGAATGCTCATGACTCAGAAAAACATACAGATGATTTTATTACCTGAATATAATTTTCATAGCACCACTGAGTAGAGTAGTTAGTTTCCTTCCACGAATTGTACACCTGAAATAATAAAATCAAGTACGCTTTATCACTAGAATCATAAATTAATAATTGTTGTTGTCAGCTATTTTAGAAAGGATTATGCGATATACATTTAGCAAAGCAATGTGATCCCCAACATTCCCAGTGTGAAAATTCATCCTCGCATTATCTGCATGCACTTGTTTATCTTTTGGACGATAGAAAATTGAATTACCAACAGACAACATTGAGGAGATGGATATAACCTCCTCGGAGCACTTGTATTTTTCTGAAGCCACTATCATTTTGGAGAGCATAGGGTCTAGTGGAAACTCTGCCATCCTTCTTCCAGTCTTGGTCAATTCACCACGGCTGTTTAATGCATTAAGAGCATAAAGTTGTTCAAGAGCCTTTAGTAATGCCTCTGAGGGGGGAGGATCCATAAAATCAAAATTAACCAAGTCATTGATACCCAGACTTTTCAGTGTAAGGACGACATTTGCAAGGTTGGTTCTCTGTATTTCTGGTACAGCATTATCATCAAGATCATTCTGAAAATTATATGCAGTATAAAGACGAAAACACTTTCCAGGCCCAGTACGTCCAGACCGCCCAGCCCTTTGCATTGCTGATGCTTTTGAGATTGGATTCACTAACAATGATTCCATACCAGTTCGTGGATTAAAGGACTTTATCTTACAAAAGCCTGGATCAACAACATACTTTATCCCATCAATTGTGAGTGATGTTTCTGCTATATTAGTAGCCAACACAACCTTACGAGCACCTTCTGGAGTAGGTTCAAATATTTTTGCTTGAAGCTCAGTTGGAAGATTCGCATAGATTGGGCATATTATTAGTTCTGCTATCTTTGTACCCAAACCCCTTGTCCTATGCTTAAGAATCTCATCAATTGTTTCGATTTCCTCCTGGCCTGTGAGAAATACAAGAATATCTCCAGGTGGTTGTGTCACATGTATCTGAAGAACTGTGACAATGGCAGCATCAATATAGTCTGCTTCTGGTGCTGTTGTGAAGTGAATCTCAACAGGATATCGCCTCCCAGGTATTTTGAAAATTGGGGCCGAGTCAAAATAATCACTGAACTTCTCAGCATCAAGTGTTGCACTTGATATAAGCAACTTAAGATCTTTCCGGAAGCGAGATATATCCTGTGAGAAAACAAGTAGCAACCATATTTAATAAACAATCCAAAAATAAAACACCCAAAAACATGTTACATTTCTGACAGGCAGCTTACCTTTACCAAACCAAACAAAATGTCTGTTGACAATGTTCTCTCATGCGCCTCGTCCACCATGATAACACTGCATTTGACATGAAAAGATAAAAAAACATTTACATTTATGAAAGAAAAGCAACAAAAACTTGGATGGAGCATTCATAAAATACCTGTAACTAGCTAAGTCAGGTTCACTAAGAAATTCCCGAAGCAACATCCCGTCAGTCATATATTTCATTATAGTTTTCTCTGATGTGCAATCTTCAAAACGAATAGAATAACCAACCTGTAAAATAGATCAATTAACAATAAGAATCAAAGAGCACCTGATCAGATCACAACTGGAGAGTAAATAAAGACAGTTTTAACTATAGCAGAGATGTGTGACAAGACAGACCTCATGACCAAGTTTGACTCCCATCTCCTGGGAAACCCTTGCAGCCACACTCATGGCTGCAACACGGCGTGGCTGAGTGCAACCAACCTAAAACGAGGCAAAAAGGTTATAAAATGTCACCAACACAAAAGATTTAAAACAATCCTATGTTATAACCAAGGCTTTTCATTTTGCGGCACATCATGTGCCAGCCAGCTGCCAGAATGGCATGTGCCAAAGTACAATGCCATGCCAAAAGTCAAAAGTCAGCACATGGGGGTGAACCAGAAGCATTGAGAAAATAAAGGAGGCAACCAGAGCACAAAATCTATCTTTGGCACCAAAAACAATTGGCATTAAATGTTCATCTCCAGCAGCCTCCACTCTAGCGCCTTCCTTCCTAGAAACAGAGCAGCATTTGAAGCCAGGATGCATGCTGCTGTGGGAGTGGAAGCATGACCAAAACCCTAGACTTACAAAAGCCTCATATGGTATAGTTTCCTGATAACTAGAAAAGCCAGACCATGATTGAAGCTGAAAAAATTCAATTCATTTATATTACAGAATGATTAGTCAGATCGCATCTCTAAATTAAACATTTTGGACAAGAATGAGCATTTACATGAAATTTTAATTTCTTACTAAAAGTTGGTTTACATGTCACTATGAGCTAAATATTGACATCGGTTAAGAACTTATAAAACAGTAAAAGAAAATTGTCCTCTCTGAAAAAAAACTGCATTCCATATTAACAAAGATAATCAACAAAAATGATGGATACTTGAATAATATTAGGACTGCACGCATGCACGCACACACACACACACGCACGCACGCACTCACACACACACACACAAACTAAGCAATAGAGAAAAAAAACTGCAAACATAATTTGGCTTAAAGACCATACGTGTAGCATGAGTAACTTCACACAGAAACATCTACCTGTCCCCGTTTTGTATATCCAGCCTCATGTAAATATTGGGGTATTTGAGTCGTTTTACCAGAACCTGTTTCTCCAACAATGACAAGAACCTATTCAACAGAAAAAAAATGCCATTAAGAGTATATAATGAAAATGATCCACTATTCGAAAAAAAAACATAATGCATATGTATACATATTAGCTGGGAAGAAACAATGCGGTAAATTCCATGTGCTCTAACTGGTTCCCAATCAAAATGAGAGAGGAGTAAATAAATTGGCAACACAAAAGAAAAGAAAATGAATGCAAACTAGGAAATTTTTCCTTCTCTCACAAACTAGCACTAAAAATAAGCCTTAATTTGGTCGATGATTTTGTTGTCTCACATGTTCAATGCAGCTCCCAGATTATATGGAGAGACTTTGGCTTCTTTAGAGACGACTCTTATGCTAACTTATTATTATTTCTCCTTGATTTTTTTTAAAACAAAAATAATTTAAAAAATTATTGAAAAAACAAATTTATTATAAGTATGTTATAATTGGGCAAACAAAGCACAAGAAAATAAAGATGTAGATTGTAGATAATTTCCTTATAAAGAAGAAAATCAAAGTTAGTTATACAAATTCATGCACAACCACAATATTATATTTATGTATTTTCTTAAAATAAAGCAGATAAAAGTTTATCCTACAATTCATACTTTCCTCGAGCACCTCAATTCGGCATGCAGCCTCCAGAAATGGTGCAAATCAAATAATATACAATTAATTCATGTTAACAAAATTACTAACCTGATGATCTTGAACTGCCTGAAGCAGTTGTTCCCGGTATGGATAGATTGGCAAAGTCTTTCTCTCTTCCTGATAGAAAGGATGAAATAATCAAATATTGAATATTGTGTCAAAGTATAAGAATCATGGTCAAAGAACTTCATAGAACCATTTGATATAAAAAACACTATTAGAAACTTAACCCGCCACCTCCAAAATGAATCCTATCAAAGAAAAAAGCATACTTGAAGTTTATGCAACGCAGTTTTTGCAATTGAATCATCAGGATCCTCAGAAGGCATCTCATCTTTATACTGCTCAAAAAAGGAATGTTTGGAATTAGAAGCAAGGTGGCACCTTCGTATAGTTATATAAGCAATGTGATTTTTAGTCGCATACATTGACACCATCCATAATGGACTCCTTGATGAAGTCAACACCATCTTCAAAGACATACCTAGTCAGAAAACAGAAGCAAAACAATCAACACAAGAAATAACAATAACAGTTTATATTATACATCAGTTCAGAACAAGGATTTTAATTTCGAATAATACCGTCCAGTACGGGTGGTACATACCGGTCCATCAGCAGACCGGTACACGGACCGTCCGCTACACGACGGAAGCATCGATTGCGACTGTTTCCGTTCCTAAATTGGTCGGTGATGGAGAAAAAAGAAGAGGGAGAAGAAAAACAAAAACCTGGAGATCCGACGCGGCGACGAAGCCTCGGCGACATCGCAGGGAGAAGCGATTTCTTCTCCCCAGCAGAAAAAACCGACCGAGGCGACGCCTTTCGTTTTTTTTCGCACAAGGAAACCGAGCAACGTCGCCGAGGCAATGTCGCCTTTTCCTCTTTTTCTTTTTGCGCGGGGAAACCGAGCGACGTCGCCTTTCCCTTTTCTTTTTTTTTTTGCGCAGGGAAACCAAGGCGACGTTGCCTTTCCCTTTCTTTTTTTTGCGCAGGGAAACCGAGCGACGTTGCCCTTTCCCTCCTCACACGGGCAGAGCCATCATTTTTTATATATATATATATATACCGAGCGGTATACCGAAATGTACCGCCCGGTATACTTATACCGTGCCATACCGAACTGAGCTCGAAACTTCGGTACGGTACGAAATTACAAACCTTGGTTCAGAATGTCAGTATATTAAGCCAATTGCTCATTAGCATTTCCAAATCGTAAAAAAAACAATAAAAATTAAAATTAAAACATACTGATAGTCAGCTGAAGCTTGCTTTTTGTCCTTCGAACCATACTTTAAATTTGCCTTCCCTGTGTCAGAAGCATATTAACATCAATATAACAAAAGAGGACAAAGAGAAGATATACCCTAACGAACTAGTCATACCACTTTGATAGTTTTCCCATTCTTCCTGTTCAGCAAAGGGGTCCATCTTGTCTCCAGCACCAGCATCCCTAGAAAGGACAAAAAGTAGAAAAAATTTGCAGATTTGGATGAACAGAATACAAAAAAATTAGTCCACCACCACGACAACAACAAGGTCAGAAATGAATCAAGAATACGATGACCATCAACTATAAAATGATGATGACATCTATGCAGTAAACTGTTTTACCTGTATCGCAGCATAGCTGCCGCAAATCTTCTCTCTTGATTTACACCACCTTCTTGGTCATATGCCTCAGGCATTCTATACTGCAATAATATTGGCAAACAACTATAAGAAATGGTACCGGCACAGTTAGTAGAGATCTAAAATAGTTGCAGAAACGAATTTACTTCAGAAAATGAGCATTATAAGCTGAACCAACATATATTCGCCCAGTCGTAGTGGCAAAGTATGATCAATAACCTTGGTATACCATGGTGTTTAATTTTATGACTATAGATAACAAAAAGCTTGAATAAAGGATGCTAGGGATCTTAATGCTTTCACTAGATACTGATGGTTGAGGATCACATATAAATGAACTCATATAGACTCAATGGCAGCATTTACTTGTACTACTTGATTTCAGACTTAGATAATCTAAGAGACTAGAATTTCAACCTCAAAGAATCATAGCAAATCAAGGCTCCAGATCAAGTTACAGTCTCACCAAGGTAATGAATCAAAATAACCATGCCCATGAATATTGTATACTGAGTGATCAATGTATTATTTTATAGTGCATTTGTGATTTTAAAATCGACATGATCACTCAATTAAAATGATTAAATTCCAGTACAAGTTAAAAACTTACATCAAAGGTTCTAAATACCTGCCCAACACCGTTTTCAACAGCCTATCAAAATGGTACCAGCAAATTTTACCCTAATCAGACTGGAAACCAAATACCCAAACCCAACTTATGTACATATTTACCTCCCTGAACCTAAGTATGGATACCCGAAGTCATCGGGTGCTGAGAAAGACTGATGTACCACCAATCATAATTACAAAGGCCAATTTAACTACATGAAAATACAGTTACATGGGATCAGTAATTAAATAAATACAATTTTTAACAGATTCATGGAGAGGCAAGAAATCTTTTGACAATACCATCTGATGAAATAATGAGGAGCACAGCCAAAAGGACAAGCAAAAGCATAACAATAGTGGAAAACTAAATTATGACCACAACTTAAAAATAAAGCACAAAACATTTGCATCTCAAAAATTGCTTTATAGATCTAATAGTAGTCAAGAAAACAGGAGGATTACATAAACACACCTAGATAACTGCAAGCAAAAGTTCATAATCTTGGATCTTCCAATAAAATTTTTCCATCTAATTTTTGCACAATAAATATTTAAGGCTGCAAGTCCAATTTGTGGATTTCTAAGAACAAACTCGATGCACGTGGCTCACACCAATGAAGGATCTATGAAAGGTCAATGTCTGCTGCTTTATCTTTATAAGTGATTGTTCTCGTGACTATGGATATTGGATCACAGAAAATGAATTCTGATAATAGATAGATCCAACCTAATTCATTTCCAAACCCAAGAAACGAAACAACTAAGAATAAATGACTCTTTACTTCTCGAATTATATCCCATCACTTCAATTTTCTGCAGTTAGGTAAAATCACTGTGTCATTGGCAGAGCCAAAGTATAAGATTGCCCAAGTCTTCTAATATCGAGTCATGAAACAACTTCTTTGCTTGGAAATGTAAAGTTGTGCTCATTGATCCTCCTGGGACCTCATATTGATGGTAGACTCATGCACTAGAACCATTCTATGTAACCTAACTATAACTAAGGTTTTTAATCTCGTATCATACCGGCATACCGAGCGATACGCCAAGGCATGCTTGATGAGATTAGAGGAGCTGCCGAAGTTTCTGTGCTTGAGTTGTGCCACCTCCATCGTCAATGATCCCATGATGGTGATACATCTGATTGATTTCCCAGGAGATAGTTCACACATTATCTACGCCATTGCTGAAGGAAAAAAAAAAAAGAGGAAATGTTTGGCATCGCATTTTGTGAAATCCATCGTGGATCTGCACAGCGCTTTGACTCGCTGTGGCTGCATGATTCCTTCGCGCAGGTGCAGATCTGCTTTGTTGTTCTTTGACCTCCTGTGCAGAAGGCGGTGGTGGTAGTTGCAGGGGTGGAAAGTGAGGGCTGCTCTGGCCGCTGGTGGTGGCGGCGCCAACGGAGGGACCGTCCTGGGTCTTGTCGCAGAGATCTGACACTAAGAACCGGGCAAACATGGTCTCATTCTAGAGGCTGGAGGCTCTAACGAGGAGGAAGTCCTCACAAACTTCGCCGAGCAGCGAGCTCGGGGATGACCGATACCGGAGGAGGCCAGTGCTCATCTGCTGCTGCTGGTGGTGGCAAAGATCGGATTCGGCTTCCGTTGTTCGTTGTCCACTGAACAAACCGACGAGCGGGTAAGGAAGGTTGAGATCTTTCGACGGCCGCACCAAAGGAGACCTGTACATCACGTCTCCTCCTCCCTCTTCTTGACTCCCAAACTTCCCTATCCTTGCTACCACTTCAAATCAAAAGAAGTTTCTTTTCCCACAAAAGATCTGAACCTACAGCTTCCGCCTCTTCGCCATGAGTGCAGCTCCAAGAACCAGCTTCCCAGGAAACCACCCACATCCAAAGCCAAATCAACCAAACTATGTTATCAGCTAGAACGAAGCAAATTAAAGAGGCCATTCCGATCGGGAATCTCGGGGAGGAACCGATAAAAATTATTCCTTTCACGACTCGCCTCCCTCTCTGCCACCTTTAAATTATCGATAAAAATTTGGTATCACCCGGTAGCGGGCAGTCCACCTGCCGAGAGGCTGTCGGACCGGCACGTACCACCCGGCACCCGGATATGAAATTAAAATCATTTACTACAACATACATAATAAAATAATACCAAATAATATCCTGACAAAAAATGCACCAAATATTAACTGGGAAACAAAGCAAAATTCACAACCCAAAAAAATAAGAATCAATTGTTGTTTAAAAATAGTTGGGTACAAACCAAAGGACAAGTAAATTTTGACAAGATAAATTCAAACATATGTTTCTCATACTCATTTGTAACTGTTAAATGTTAATAAGATTGAAGGGAAATTTTTGTCACTGGTCAAAAATCAATTGAAAACAAAGATAAGCTTAGCAAGTATAACAAAAACTTGGGTTATAGAAGCATCAAGTAATAGTGCTGCCAATGTGTGTTATTCATGTTGCATAGAAGCAACACCAAGAAAGGATATGAAATCATTACCACCCGAGTAAACTGAGAAAAGCTTAATTTATATACATTGTTTTTTTCAAAAAAGAAGTGTACTTGCACGTGGTGAAAGGGACTCAGAAAAAGAACAGAAATGTGAACTTTAAAATTTTGGAAGAAAAGACACAAAATGCATACTAGCAGTTGCTCGTAGTCGGTAGCATTACCTCATTGATGTTATCCACATCCTCTAAGTGCTCTGATGCAAGTTCATAAATTTTCTTTTTGTACCTAGAAGAAAAATAGAATGCATCAATAAATCAGATTTACAAGTAAATTTTTCGAAGCAATTGAGTTCAGAATAAGCACTTGCTAAAGGGCCTGTGATTCATGATGATTGAGAACTACAATAGCCACTAGAAAGACAAATCCCAGAGGCTAACCGGAGGACCTATATAAAAATGCCTCTCTAAGCATTTGACAGATGACAGCATACAATTATTCATAAATTGATGGACTTTCTCCAAAACCTACTCAAAAAGCACTGCAAGGGACCTGCCAAGGGAGGTTCTTAAGATTTAAATTGCCCCCTCTGTCAAAAATATCTCCCATTTCATGCTTAAAAGATCAGCATCTTGAACAAAATCTTAACAAAAAACCAACAAATCTTCAACCAACCATATGACAATTGTGCACTTGGCAGACATTACAATGCAAAATTACAAAGCTAATGAATGTCCATACTAAGTAGAGTTATAAGTAAATTTTCAATAGCAAGTCCTAATGTGTCGACAGATATCAACTGAACTTAAGATAATTGCACTAATTTGGATAACTAGTGAAAACATAATTTCCCACTCTCTTCATAATGATGGTGGCAACTCTACTCTGAAAGTGGCATTTCGTACTTATTCATTTGATGCCTTTTGAACTATTATGCTATCCAACATATTTTTGTCTCGACCAACCACCCACCCTCCCCCCCCCCCCCAACCGCCCCGGGCCCCCCCGGCGCAAGCACGCACCCATGCCCTAGACGCAGTCTCTTTCTCCCCAACAACTACAGCGTATCCTTGGTGCACAGCGGTTGACTTCATCACCATCGGCGAATAGCAACAGCAGCGGCGACGTGTTCCTCCACCAGCAGCAAGCTCTTGTCGCTGCAGCATTTTCCTTGGCAAACAGTGGCAATGGCTTCTTCCCCTCCAGATATCTCTCTCTTTCTCCTCATCAACTTCCTCCTCCTCCATCGCACACTCCCTTCTCCTCCCTCTTCCCCATTCATCGCAGCCCCCCACCCACCCCAGCCTCCTCGCAGCCCCCCTTCCCCGATACCACCCTCCCTCTCCCTTCTCTTCCCTCCTCCTCCTCCTCCCTCTCTCTCTCTCTCTCTCTCTCTCTCTCTCCCCCCCCCCCCCCCCCCCCCCAAAAAAAAAAAAAAATTCATCGCAGCCCATCCCCCCCTCCTTCCCTGATTCCTCCTCCCTCCCTTCCCCGACACCAACCTCCCCCACACACTACCTTTTCCTCCCTCTCCCTGCCTCTTCATCGCAGCCCTCCCTGCTCCTGTTCCTGGACTATAGCCCCCTATCATCCCTCTTTCCCAACCACCTAGCTTAACAGGAACCCAGACTCCCAGCGACAAGTCACCCAACCAACACTCCCAAAAAAATTGGGTATCCACCGACAGCCATCCAACCACACTCCTCTCATCCCCCAGCATGCTCCTTTCATCCTCCTTCTCCTTCCATGTTAATATTTTTATTAATACATGTGGATTTAGTATCTGTTAGTATTTGTCATTAGTACTTTAAATGAATGCAACTTTGATGTGTTATTTTTGTTTTAGTTTATTTTTATCAATCATGATTTATAATTTTTAAAATAAAATATTCGAGAGCGCCTCCTTATGCTCAGGTGAGCACCTAGCGTCTTGGACATTTTGGCACCTTGGTGCCTAGCGCCTTTGATTACACTGACAAAGGGTCAGTTATTTCCTTTAAGGGTATAATTATCATGTGCATTTACTTCAATATTTTGTTTAAAAGGAAGAAAATAATAACATAATCTTCTTATTGTATAACAAGATGATAGAAGTCTACATTTCTTAATTCTGAAGAGAATTTATAATCAACATCTGCTTGTTGTTTGCATTGTTAATTTCGGTGATCCAAGGTTCCTCATACTGCAAGTGCATAAAAACACTTCTACGATAAGAAACAGTTGAATGGTAAACTTATCTATGGGATCTCTAACCTAATCTATTGCATTAAAAACAAGTGTAAAGATTTTACCTATAAATTTAGCAGCCATTAGATGTGACAAGTGATTCCCATTTAAAGATAAATTGCATCCACAATTTTAGAAACATCTGGTCCTTGTACTTTGAAGCTTGTATTCGTTAACTCGCCATATATTAATATAAGGACTCGAAAGATTTTCTATATACTGTCAATTATGCAGCTAATATTGGAAAAATATTATCCCAAACTCCAGAAGTTATAAACTTCACATGCCAACCATGCTCAGTAACAGTTGCAAAATTGTATTTTTATTACATTTATGCACATAGGATTCTTCATAATTACGGTTCAAATAAGAACAACAAAAACAATGGAGAAAAGGGCAATATGATCAGTAGAAAAATTAACATGAATTATATCCTCTAGCATGAGAAAAAAGCCATAAACTGCACATACCTGAGTTCACGTTCTTCTGCTTCAGTCAACTTTACACCCTCAAAAATATAATCATGGTCAATAATTTCATCCCTGCAGTAACAGCATACCAAACAGATTCAGAGTATCAATCAGATAACACGTAAACATGAAAAAGCAAAAGTGTTGAGCAAATCAAATCCAATAAAAAATATGAACGTTATCAAACATACCGTAGTTCCACAAGCTTCTGGTCCCTTCTTTTCTGCAAATATACCTGCCTTGAAACTTTCCTGGTATAAGAAAAGCAGACATCAGAGACTAATATGGAGATTATTTAGTTTCAGATATATGAAAAGTTGAGAAATTTGTTAAAAGCAAAAATGTGAAATGTAATTATTTGTCTATTTGAACTTCCTTTTTGTTAAGTTTAAGGGGTAGATTCGAATAATGTTAAAGATACCTTCAAAACAAACTCAACCTCACATATTTGTGGATCTACTGATGCATTTCTTTTGGATCTTGGCATCAGTGCGCAAAGGAGTATAGAAGAGCCTCCCTTCCAATGTGGTTAACTATAACCGCTTTTAATTTAACTCATAGCTAGGACTTTCCACAACATTATATACAAGTTTTTCACCTAATTCTCTATATTTATAACTAAAAATTACTTCCATATACCACAACCACCCTGTTCTCTTCTCCCCTTGGACCCTATGGTTGAGCCTGCCTTCTTTCATCTATCCGCACGTAAAGTTGTGCACGCTCCTTCATTATTGTATATCTCCCCGGAGATTCAGGAAAAAGCGCAGACCACATTAGAGGGTGAAGTGCTTCAATGCGCAGCGAGAGATGGACCGAGATAGGAGCTAATAGGGAAGCCTCTTGTAGTAAGACAGATATGCATGTGGTAGAACTGTTGACAGAGTGGTCCAGCGGAGACCTTTAGGGACGGTCCTATTTCTGCACGAATCCAGAAGAACGATATGATGTTAATGAATAGAGCCTTTATATCAATAAAGCTTCTTGGCCCTTGTTTCAGCGATCAATGACCCTGTAACAGTGAGAGGAGGTGTCCCGCAAAAAAGGAATGGTAGGGTGGGTAGGTCAGAACTCAAATCGTCTTTGTTCCGGTTGTCTATCCGCTTTTTCATTGTGAAATACTTATGATAGGTTTTTCAAAGTCACATTAAGTATAATCAATCGGGGTACCTTCCTTATCGATAACTTAAGGGTGTCGGCTAATAAATCCACTTTCTCCAATTTCTTAATAGATCTCCACTTTCTCCTATTTCTTAATAGATCCTTTATCCTATTTATATAATGAGTGGTTTTTCTCTCTTTTTTGCCCCCTTTTGAATAAGCTACTGCTGCGGGTGGTAGGGACTCAATGAACAAAATCTACCAATAATTTGACAAAACAAAACTGACAGACAAATGCAAAATATAATTCAGCCATAGAAGACCAATGCAAAACAAATATAAGTGCAAGAATAAGAACCTTAATTCTGAAGTATCATCATCCTCCAGAGCCTTGAACCTCCGAATCTGATCCTCTGTAGAAAAAAATAAAAATTAGATGTAATACAGTTTCCTTAAAGCAACTTGAGTAACCAATGAAGGGAACTAACCTTCCTCCTCCTTGGTTAACTTTGGCTCTGTCAGCTGTTGACAAAAAAAGATTTAAAAAAAGATTAGAAAGATATTAAAATGAAACCAAGCATTTCACATGTTGGAGGAAAAAAAAAGAACTTGATAACAAGGAAAAAATGAACACAGTTTTTTTAAGAGCAATGAAAAAAAATACAAATAGAAACTCTAGAACTTCCAGGTACATAACATAGTTATTGGAGGATATAAAATAAACTTAGGTACCATATTATTAAATTATTGGTCTAAATTTGAGTAGTTATGAAAACAAATTTTCCAATTCAGACAAATCAGTTTTATGTGTACTTATTTCAATAGATTAAAGTTAAGAAAAAAAAACCCAAATTAAAACCACAGACACACTATGGCTTAATTGAGTAAATGATTCACAACTAAGATAATATATAAATGATATTTCAAGCACTTAGATCTCATCTTTCGTAATTGATTTATAGAGATTAATTGAAAAGGATGAAGAAGTATATACCTTCATCACCAATGAGGAAAATTTTAGGCCATTTAGTTCCATCCATTCTACAACTTTTAATAACTACACCTTTTTAAGCATTTAAAACCAGCAATCATAAAACAATTCTTGTATCAAGAAGTAACAAGGTTAACAACATTGAATATTTCATGATGAGGTTATGATCCACAACGTTATATCATAAGCACATACAGAAGTAACACACAAGACAAAGATCATCTGAGAAAGATATTGATTCACATATATAAATTGTATTTTGGCAACATGGTGAAAGTAGCAAAACTAAACCCCAGTGAATTTCCTTACCTTCCGAGTCCCCGCTGCATCTCTTTCTCTGATATTCTTCTCCAATTGTGCTCTTTCTTCTTGATCACGTCTTCTCTCTTCTTCTGACTGCATAATGATGCATTCCGCAATAAACTTTAAATTCATGGCATCACATTGAACAAGATCATGCTAAGAAACATTCATGGCAACTCTTTCTGCATGAAGAGATAATGCTGCATACAATAATTGACAGAACAATATAGTGATAATAGCCGCTAGAACTTGGATACCCATCTAGTATAGGGATAAACAAGTCAAACAGATGTCCGTATGAGAGTCTAAACATATAGTTAACAAAAAATTACAAGTCCAAAGAATAGCTTAAACAGTGTCAGCCAAATAATCCCACATTTAATGTGGTAACTGGTGTGTCACAATGTCTACTCTAAAGCACAAAGCTATTTGCATAACCTTTCAGCCAACGTTAACAGTTTACCATCAAGTGCTTGATATTTGAGCAGGTTTAATCATTGATCACAAACGTCACAATTCATTGTAAAACAAAAGTCTTTTCAGCCTTAACTTTGAAGTCGGTTCATGTTGATGACTTAAATTTGGGCAATAAGATATAATCTAAGTTTAAAAAAGCTGGCAAAAAATAGAGTAGACTATCAGTGTTTGGACAAACTAATTTTTAAAAAATATTAAATTTGGAGAACATCAATGTTACGGAAACAAATTAAAAATATTAAATTTGCAAGGGGTTTCAAGATTAAGTGATCATGAAAAATATATGGCACCTTCAACTATGTAAGTTAAAATCCTCCAAGAAACACTTGCAATAATCTTGTTCCATATTAACATGACACAAACTATTCCTCGTTTCACATTTTCCATCAACATATATGAAACTTCAAACGGACCTACACTTTCAAGAATATAACTACTTGCTTCTCTAATATAAACATCTATCACCAGAATTCTTTATGTTTCATAACTATTCTAAAAATATATATTTTGGTAACATATGACCAAACTCTACAAAAAATCCTCTCTGTTGTCACATGAAATGCATTATGACATTTATTAACATTGATCACCGCACAAGAAAGTCTCTTTTCATGGTAGCTTACCAGCAACTAGCATGGGTTGAAGTTTCTGCAGGCACAGATCATGCCTAACAATAGCCAAGCTACCAACCACGATACATTATGGGAAAGACAAGTTTTGCCATGTTTCAACCGGCATGCAGGCCATGCTAATGGTAATATGCTGCATAATGCTATGATGACAAAACATAATTATCTACATCTCAAGATAAACATATAAAAATTTGCAAAGTTAAGATACTTGTCAAACATACCACCAAAATGGTACTGATCGATCCTAAGTATCCAACCCAAGTAGTTTTCATCATCCCAAAAATATATTATACTTCATTGTGATTTGCAAGACACCAAAGTAGTTGTTTCCTATGAGAGTAGTTTGTCTCAGTCATCTTGCATTAGTATAACCAAGTAGAACTGTGGATATTTTCCAAAAAGGAAATGTTGAGAGCATTTTAACTAATTTATTTTGAATTAGAATTCTTGGGTAACATGTGATAATCTGATCAAATAGAGCCACCATCATTCATAGAAATTCAAAAAAATTCAGAAGATAATAATTCCCTCAAAGCATACCTCAACCTCATCATCATCTTCATCTACCTTTGATGTACGACTTCGAACCTGTCGGTCATTCCCTTCTTGTCTAATAACCTGCAGTATAGCATTAAGTCAAAAACAAAAGTAAGAAACCATTAGAAGAGGCGTCAACCTGAAACTTACCACATGAAAAATAAAGTGGAAAAAAAAGAGTAATATAATGCCTCATCATCTTCAGCATCATCGGTCTGGCTCTTCTTTCTAAAGCGCTTTCGGTGAGAACCCACTTTCTCCATCTGAGAATCTACATGATTGGCTGGTGCATGGCTGTCTATGTCCTCATCATCAGCATCCAGAAGTTTGTAGCTCCTCTGTTTTTTTGCAAATTGAGTTGCTTCCTTTTCAGCTTTCTGATAATTCTGAGACAAATACATACAAGCAATCAATTGAAATTATAATTTACAGACAGAACTTATTCTGTCACTGCAAGTATATAGAATGAAAATAACGTTAATCAATTTTAAAAGAATGTGCATATTCTTATAGGAGCTAGCAATCATTACAGTTTGAATAATAAAGTTGCAAAGAACTGCTAAAACTAAAAATAAACATCAATGAAATTGACAACAAAGAATATAGTCGAGTAAACCCTGACATTAAATGGACAGCATACAGTTGTCATCCATCACCAGAACAAATCATGAGAGAAGGAATGATCAAAAAATACTGAAACCGGTTACTAGGCTTGATCAAAAAATACTTGCCAGCACGATACTCATCAACATCAGCTTTTGTTTAATAGTCTTTAAATGTTTAAATGTTTAAAAAAGAAATTAATCCATCACTACACTAATAATGTACAAAGTGACCAACTAACAGACCACAAAAATGTTTATACCTGTAGCAGAGAGCACAAGACAACTACAGACTGCCACGGCACTAAAACCTGCTCATGTTTCCTTATGTCCCAACAACCATGTTGTCAACCCATGTATCCAACTCACTACTCTTCATCAACCAGCATCACAATAATAATTTACTATATATTAGTTTTAAAAGATATAAATTTTATACTTACCTCAAAGACCACATAATAACTTAAACCCAAAACCAATATTTACAATGGAAGTATTGAGTTACCCTATCATCAAACAATCACAGGAATGTTCACCATTTTCTCATTGTCAAAAAAAAAATAAAATAATTAACAAAATATTCTACTCTCTTAAACGCATTGTGCTGATCAATTTTGACAAAGATAAAGCTCAAGAGTCCATACTCTGAGTAGCTATAAGCACTTTCCAGCACCTACTGAAAGATGAACTTGCAAACAGACTAGTCCTTTTTTCCTACTGCATTGTGATAAAACTTCTTAACAAGAACAAATTTTGATTCACTTTAGCTAGTTTCTTTATATCATTGCATGCACTATGAAGCAATATCACCCGTAAAGCCAGATGAATCTTTAGGTGCATATCTTCCATATAAATTTACTTTTGACAATCACCATCCAAAACAAAACAATGGCAGAAGTGGCAGGAAAGCACAATCCAAGCTCGAGTTACATGAGAATTCAAGAGAACTCACGCTAGGACCAGTCTTCTTATGTGGAACTTTTGCATATATCTCTTCAGCAAAGGAGCGAGTTTCTGTTGACGAAGAAAACCCAAACTCTACGAGTTTACACATAAGATCAGCAGGCGAGGGTGACTCTTTAGCTGTCAATGCATAAAAGAAATATATGTTCATTGTCTTTTTGACAAAACAAAAGGAAAAGTCTAACAGAAAAAACATCTAATTCATGCTTACATAATCTAATGACATACTGAACAACTACACCCTTGGAGTAACCCATCAAAGACATAAGCTTATCTGAGACCCATGTCCTCAAGTAGCTTTCATCCGCCATCTTCCTCCAGTTGTGCAAGCTTAAACCTAATTATTCGAAGGTAGATACTTGAGGTGGCAAATAAAACGTCTCTTTGGCTTCCTATGGTAAAAAGAAGACAACGGAAGGATTATAACTTCCCTAATGATCAAGCTAAACAGAAAAATAATTGCCATCAATATCCAGAAAACAGGCGATTTATGTACAACTTCTTATAGACAAAAAATTGTTAGGAAGTACATATCCCTTTTCTACTCACTATGAAAAACATTTACCACAGATTGCATGGAGAGTGGAAACATATAAAGTTTGGTGCATCATCCAGAAAACATGTAAAGTTGGTGCTTCCTTGAGATAAAGCATTGGGAATTTGGGATGGGAGGGGAGGAGAGGAGAGGGCAAGAGAACAAGAGAAAAGGGAAGGCGAGAGGAGAAGAGAGAGAAGCGAAGAGAGTGTAGGAGATGTGAGGAGAGGAGAGAATAACACTCACGGGCAAGGGAGGTTGCGGCCTGCAGCAGCAGTAGAGAAGTGCTCCGCCGACGATGTTGGCAGCGGCTAGGGCTCGCGACGCCCGCCCATTGACGACTTCCGTCGAGTTCGTTTTATTTATTGGAATATCAAGCCCATTGACGAGTCGGCTCAGACGAGTCAAACGATTTCACCGAGTCGACTCACGCGTCGGCCCGACCCACTACATTTCCGTTTCGAAGACCGACCCAACTTCACAGGCCTGCTTTGGTCCGTGAAAATAGTACGATTTCCGGCCCAGATCTCAGCCCTACATCAGTTAATTGATCATCCAAAAAGGTTGTACAAAGACGAAGACATAAAGAAAGGTTCAATAATCTTTTATACGTACATATCCGTTCTTTGCCCAGTTTAAAATAGTGCATTTGACCATATAAATTTTAAGATAGCACACTTGTCCTCATCATCCCCATGTGAGTTTCTATCATTCGCATCCATGTCAAAATTTCATACTAACCACGAGTTACTAATCATAGTTACATCGCAAAGATTATATCTCCCGGGAAAACAAGATGCCATGGTAAAAGCTTTGTATAATTGTGTCATCGGGTTTCTCGGAAGGCATCTCTTCTTCTTACTGTTCAAAAAAGGACCGACTGTTCAGAATCAGACGCAAGGTGGCACCTTGGTACAGTCACGTAAGCGATGTGTTTCTTAGTCACATGCATGGGCGCCATCCACGTTGGACTCCTCCTTGATGAAGACAACACCATCTTCCAAGGCATACATGCCTAGTCAGAAAACAGAAGCAAAACAATTTAAATGAGTAACACAATCGTGCAGTAACACAACACGGTGAATGGGTTCGAATGCCAATTAGGTTCGGCAGAGGGTGATCGACATGATCAATGGACATCAATAGCACATCATGATTGAATTGTAAAGAATACAGTAATCGGTGAAAGGGCAAAATCTTCGATAGAAACACGGAACTGCAGAACTGATTAATATTAAGAATAAGCTTTGCGCACATAGATGATTGCTTTAACGATGACCAGCTTAATCACTTGGACAAAAAGAACCAAGTCACTCATCCGGATATTATATGGGAAAAAAGGCGATCCTGTTGAAGCAGCATGCCGCACTCAGAGGGTATTCTGAAACTGCAAAAACACAAGGGAGTTAGCAGGCTCGATTGTCATACAAAATAAAAGTTTCTATATCATACAGTAATCAGATCTTTTGGAGTCACTTTTACAAACAAAAGCTATATACAATCATAAATACACAATCACTTAGAATTTCCCCATGTCTACTAAAGAAAACCAATGTTACAAAAAATAGCAGCTGCGCTACCACGAAGAGTTATCATATAGTGCATATATATCTCATATATGATATCTTACTCGATAGAAAATCATCAGTGTATTCCTTATCAATCGCTCAATGAGCCATCGCACCAACCTGAAAGTTGGAACCTCGTGCATCACTTACACGATGTTTATTAAGTTCGTTTGACAAAATAAATGATCTAACATTTCAAATATACCATAAAAACAAGGGCAGAATCATCATTAGCAACAGCTACATAATTACACAAGTTAACCGACCTGTTTGAACTAAAGGAGAGTCCTACAAAAGAAAAGGCTTCAAAAATCAAACAAGCAATTATCATAAAGTTGCTTGCAAAGAAGAAACAAAGATGCAAGTTATCACCTAATTTCTTGGAATTGACAGGCAAATGGCGAGTCACAGAATTCTTTATGACACACAAGTTTCTCCGGCTTCCCGACAGCAATTATACTTGATTTTTGTAACGATTGGGCTGCAGCAATTACAAAAGGGATGTAGATATTTCCACAGATTAAACTGATCAAACCCACACATACAACGCTTGACGGAAAAATAGTGGTAGATCTACTGTACTTACACATAAGACCGCAGAAACGCTTGAAAGTACTTGGGATGCGGACATATGGTTTGATTTCAAAAAGAACTCCCTTCTCTGTTTTCACATAGACAGCCTGCGAGAAGTGCCTAACATCATCTTCAAGTTGACAATTTAGTCTGTAAGTTAATGAAGACATAAAACTTCTAATGGAAGATAGGAGCTAAGTCATATACATATATTTTTAATGTAGTATGAACACAAAATTCAAACAAATGAACTGAAGCAAATGGGCATTTATGATCATTGGAAATTTTCATCTATCAAAGGTTCGATATCACTCACTTCATGGAGCAATCGAAGGAGCACGTCTGGTGAAGAATGATTATGTGTTAGAAAATTACATGGTAGTGCTTTCCAACTCCGAATCTAAAACGTGAATTCCCAAAAAAATGAATGCAAGGATTATATAAAGAGAACATAACTCGAAAGAAACCAAAAGTGTAATGCAAAAAGAGCAAAATCGACACACCTGATGAATGATGTCAGGCCTATAATCGGCAGGATTTCGATTTTGCTTCCTTAGATAATTTGCATGGTCATCTGAGTTCAGGATCTGAAAATTCTGAATACAAAGAAAGAAAAGCTTCTAATTTTCACAGCCGAAGAAACTAACCACAAGGAGAGAACAGAACGAAAAAGTCGGGCGATGTGTGTTATAGACATGATCCATGGAGAACAGCCAAAAAGGAACTTCTTTTTCCTTAGCCACTCGAAAGACCAGGAACGCAGAACTGAAACCCAAGATTCTGACAAGAAAAGACAGTTTAAACCCAAGAAGCTTCGATTGCAAGCAACGTTACTTGTATTCCAAGATTCAACCATAAGAATCTACCCTCTTAAACCTAGAAATCGCCCATACCCTCTCTTCCAAATACTCCCAACTCCGGAACCACTGATTGCTCGTTCGGGATTGAAAAACCACAACTGTACGAGGATGATGCAAGGTAATAGAACCCTAATTACTTACCCGCAACTAGGAATCATCCATGATTTAGGAGGAAATAACAAACTACGAATTCCATCAATCAAATCCATACTTTAACCAAAAACCACAGCACCGGGAAACCCTTACTTGAAACTCTACAGTGAATTCCGCTTACCTTCCCGACTTTGCCAACCTCCAAACACGCCTTCTCGAGAACGAATATGACTCCCGGCCGCTTCGCTCTGTCGACTGGCGAGGTGACCCGGATCCCCGGCATCTCGTCCACCCCCTCCTCCGCCCTCCTCTCGTCCTCGGGCTCCGCAATCTCCCCTAAGTTTCCGATCCCTTCTTCAACCCCATCGCGTACTCCCTCGTCGAAGACCTCAACCTCCTCCTCCTCCTCCACCATCGGGGCAGATTCTTCCGCCCTTCTCTTGAGCTTTCACTCTTTGACTCCATCTGGCCGAACCATCTTCCCTCTCGCGCTTCGACCGACAACCGCTGATCGAAGGATGGGGGTTTTACGTCAACATTATAGTTTAGCCCCTCAACTAATCGATTTTTACGTCAACCGTGTCATTGTAACCCAAAACTCATTTTTATTGTTTCGATTTCTTCGGCATCATAATTTCATCATAGTTACATAAGAGATGATACAAAAGCGACGAATCGCAGACATCACCGCATGCATCATTCGTAGCAACATTATCGATGGCGTAACTCTAACATCCTTGCCTTTGATCACAGCACACACTATGTAATACAATAACGTTGCCTTCACTCTTGCGTACGTCTCCCTCCTTTGTTGACCGTCCATCCGTTGATCTTTATCTTGATTGCCACATACGCTTTATCATAGATTTGATCAATCATTCGAAAATAAAATATCCTCCAATCTTTCTTAAATAGCATGACGATAAACACGCTCCACAGTCCAACCAAATAACCGAGTGCGATGCCGAAGTAGAGCGATAGCCCATGAAGTCCTTCTTCCTCGTCCTCCTCATCTGTCGCATTGGTATTTGTCTCGTTGAGGCAACTCTCGCTAACCGGAAGCCCACAGAGATACGCATTACCGATGTAACTGGATGCCGGAAGTGTTTGAAGTTGAAAACCCGATGGAATGGCTCCGGATAGATTGTTATAAGACAGATTCAAATGGCTGAGAGAATGCAAAGCTGACATACTCTGAGGAATAGCTCCGGATAAGTTATTGAATGATAAGTCAAGAGTTTCCAGTGATTTCATTCCGCCAATAGTACTCGGAATCATACCTCCGATGCTATTTCTTGATAGATTTAAAGTTTGAAGTGCGGAGAGGTACCCGATCTCTGTGGGGATTGCTCCGGTCAGAGAATTTTTTGAGAGGTCAATGCTCTTCACGAGATGGAGAATAGACGAAAAGCTTTGTTCACCTCCCTTTGTAACTATAGCTATGCTTTCGCTGGCCACGAAAGAGGACAACTCCAAGTTTGTGTCGGACGTAATCGTGGAAGACATCGACTTTGATATGGAAATTATGGCGCTGAAATTGCCGAAGGAGCGTGGTATGATCCCTGATAGCTCGTTGTCGGCAAGGTCGATGATTTGAAGATTACTTAGTTGACCAAGATGTGGTGGAATGTCGCCGGAGAACATGTTCGAGCGTAGCAGAAGTACCTCCAGATATCGAAAGCTTTGCCCGATCCATGCCGGAATCTTGCCCGAAAATTGGTTGCGACCGAGATCGATGACAGCTAACTGGCTACAACTTTGCAACGATGGTGGAAGATCTCCATGGAAGCTGTTGTTGTTCAGGTGCAAGAACTTGAGCTTGGCCAAGTTTCCGATGGAGTTGGGAACCTTTCCACCGAGCTTATTATTCGCTAGATTGATAAACAAAAGTTCATTTGCCTCTTGCCAACACCGAGGTATTTCTCCTGATATTTGATTGTTCGACAGATCGAGGGCGAAAAGCAGCAGCAAAGTGCAGACGGAGGATGGTATGCTCCCGTTAATATGATTGTTTGAGAAGAACAAGTATTCCGACACCGGTGCAAAGGTCGATGGTAGCGGTCCTGAGAGAGCGTTGCTTGATAGATCCAGTGCTTGTAGGAATGGTGGCGAAACAGGGACGAGACCTTGGAACAGATTAGAGCTCAAATTTAGGAACATCAAGTTGGTCAGACTCTCCAAGGATGCCGGCAGAGTGCCAGAAATCTTGTTGTGGGACAGATTTATGACCATTAAGGAAGAGGAAGAAGAATTCCAGAGCCAGTCGGGCAAAGTGTCCTCGATACTCGTGTTCGACAAATTCAAATCCACCATGGATTCCTGCGAGCGCAGCCATCCGGGAAACGAAGGGCCGAGCTTACAGGAATCCACTCCGATTGTCTCGAGTTGAAAAGGTGGAATCCAATCATGGCCTATTGCGATGTCCAAGGAGTTCCTGTACAAGTATAAGACGTCTAGCTTGGCGAGGTTGGCGAAATGGAGTTCGGACATGGTACCTTTCAGGGAATTGAGAGACAGATCAAGCGAGGTTAGGTTGGAAAGCTTGCCGATCTCAGGTGGTACGGATCCAGTGAGAGAATTATGACCCAAGTTGAGCGTTGTTAGAGCAGTCAAATTACCGATCTCGGCAGGTATGGGACCAGTGAGTCGATTGCCACTGAGGTGCAGCTCCTTGAGACGAGTCAAACTCCCAATCGCAGCAGGGATGCTGCCACTGAGTGAGCAGTTGAGCAGATATACCTGTGAGAGACTACTCCAATTCCCTGCTTCCACTTGCATCGGACCTCGGAACGAATTAAAGCTGAGGTCGATGCTTGATAGACTCCTCGAACTCCAAATCTCCGCGGGGAGAGGACCAGAGAGTGAATTAGCGCTGAGGTCAAGTTGGGTCAGACGAGTCAATCTTCCGATCCCAGCAGGTAGCTCGCCATGCAACTTTGAATCGCTAAGAGCAAGGTAGGACAGGCTGCGGAGTTCCAGAAGCCAGCTGGGGAAGGTGGAGTTGAAGACGTTGCCACGGAGATCGAGAATGCTCAACGAGGTGAGGTTGACATGGGAAAGAGAAGAGGGGAGGTCGGTGAGGCCACAGTATGGTAAATGTAGCTCCTGTAATGACGACAACATGTTCACTGCTTGAAGCCAATCGGGGGAGGCCATGGAAAGGTTCACACTGCTCATGTCGAGGTATCTCAAGGAAGAGAGACGCGAGAGCCAGTGCAGGCCATCGGTCGATAAGCCATACGAATGGAGATCGAGAGAGCGGAGGCTGGACAGGTTGCCCAGCTGGGGCGGAATGGCTCCGCTGAAGTTGGACCAGGAGAGGTTGAGATACGTCAGTTTGGGGAAAGAGCCCAGAAAGGCGGGGATCGGTGACCCCCCGAAGTCATTGTGATTGAGATCCAAGCGATCCAAATGCGTCAAAGAGAGCAAGGACGGACTGATCTCACCCCGCAGCGCCGCCTGATTCGACTCGAAAGTCATGTCCGCCGAGTTCTCAAGGTTGAGCTCCACGACGCGGCCCGTGGTGTTGTCGCACACCACGCCGTTCCATCTGCAGCAGTCTACTCGGCGACGCCACGAGGACAGGCGGTGGGACGGATCGACGATGCGGGCTCTGAAGGCGAGGAGGGCGTCCCTCTCCAGCTCAACGCACCCCTTGGCCGACGCCGTGGTTGTGAGCACGAAGAGCAGCAGAATGCTGGTGAGCCAGACGCGTGTGCTTCTCCTTGGAGTAGCCATCTTTGACTGGTGAATGGCTACTACCTTATGGAGGAATTGAAGACGATGAAGGGCATGTATATATGCGACACAGAAGGCGTCCTGTTAGGCAAAGGTCACACCTCGCATGTGAACAGCCACTGGGTCTGCAGGACTGCAACTCATCCGTCCATTAGAGTGTGAGATGACATGAAGGGAAAGGTGAGACGTAGGATTGCAATTATCTGTACGGATAAGAGAGACCCCCATTTGGTGTAGTGGGCCTTACTGCGTAGAAGATGGCCGATGTGACCTGACAAGTTTCAAGGTCACGGGCGTGGCGGACGGGCAATGGCCCAGGAAATGTTGGGTGTCCCATCCGAAGACCAAGAGAAATTTCCGTATCGCCACTTGGAATTAGTCCAACCTCTTTTTGATTTTTCTTTGTCGAATTGTATCTTTCTTGCTTACCTAATAAGTAACGCAAGATGATAAATAAAAATGTAACATAAAAAAAATAAAAAGAAAAAGAAATAGTGATGTTGTTGAAGAGTTCTGCGTGCCCTACACAGATAATTCAACGAGGATGGAAATAAATGTTACTTAATTATGCTTTATTGATAAAGACATTTTGAAAACGTGTGGTTCCATTACCTATTCGTCCTCCGTTATTCATTCCGCTCAAAATTTATAGTCTTTTAACTATTAGAATTAGAATCGAGTCGGTACTAAAAGAGGAGGGTGAATTAATGCAGTTGATAAAAACATCGATTTTAAAAATCTAATTTAATAAAATTATTTTGATAAAGTGAGTTTAACTTTGAAAGCAGATGGGTACTTAGCAAAAGTAACGAAGAAGTAAAGTAGTTTATAATAAATATAAACAGCAAAACAGAAATACATGGTTCAATCGTCATGATCTACGTCCACTCCATCGATTTCTCTTCTGTTGAGGCCACCGATATCTATTAACAATCTTCATGCTAGTCATAGGTGCCCAGCAAGCCAATCACGTGAGTGATGGCATGTGTAACTTGACACGCAATCGTTTTGCTTATTATACTTTGATATTTTATTACTTTATATATATATATATATATATATATATATATATATATATATATATATATATATATATATATATATTGTGATGTCTTTGTATTTGTGTAATGGAAATCAGATCGTGATGAGATCATGATAATGAGACCAATTCACCTTTAAACACATATCCTAAATAATCTCGGTCATAGGTTACTCGAGTGGGACATTGAGATAATCGGACATACTGATGTGTTGTATACTCTTCCATACGATGGATGCAACTGGTCTCATAGCTACTTATATGGGGACACTAGGGATACGATACAGGTGGTCATTGGGGAATAAGTTTACTGATTAATCCGCTTATGAAATGTTGGATAGTTGATGATGTCTTATTGTCATACAACAATTCTATAGTCTTACTGGTGTATATGGTCCTTAGACTTGAGACACCAAGAATATCCTGTATGAATGCTTTACTCTTTGATATCGGACTTATAGATTTGGATGTCCCAGATCTAGCATAGTCGGTCTTCGGGAGTGGTAGTAAACCTTACGAGAACTATCGAGTGTCGATAGAGGATCATCGACTCTCGGTGTCATGAGAGGAACGTCTCATGTATTCTTACTCAGACAAATCCCTGACCAGAGTCATTCAAATTGAGAGAGAAATGATTCTTTGGGAGAATCTAATTAGAGCAAGACTCGAGTAGAAATCGTATAGATCTGACAGCACCATGCCCGGTATGCGGTATTTGGGATATTAGATGGATGATAGACTATATGTATATGGTAAATGAGGACAGATAGGTCCAATGGATTGGATTCCCCTGTAGCGTCTGAGGACTACGACGTAGTGGCCTAGTACGTCTACAGTCGATGAGTCAAGTGAATTATTATGGAAATAATAATTCGTTGAGCCAAAAGGAGTTCTAACAGGTATGACTCACAACCAGCTCGATATTGAGCCTAGAGGATCACACACATATGGTAGGCGTTACGATGAGTAGAAGTTCGGATATGAGATATCTGTCGGAGCCCATATCTTATTAGATATCCAATAAGCCCATGAATTATTGGATCTTATAGATAAGATACAATAAGTGCTCATGAAAGATTATTGGATAGAGATTCACTATTCTAAGATACTTGGTAGTTAGATGAAGATCCAATACCTAGTAAGGGGTTGATCCATTAGAGTTAAATTGATAGAGGACTTCTATAAATAGGAGAAATTCGATGATTTATGGGCTAGAGCTTATACGATCTCCCTAGGTAACACAATATATATTATATACAGTTTTAAGTTTTACGAATTTTTGTGCATCAATCTCGCATTTGTAACGTTGGGTGTTGGGTGTCCCATCCGAAGACCAAGAGAAATTTTCTTATCGCCACTTGGAATTAGTCCACCTCTTTTTTATTTTTCAACCTCATTTGGAATTAGTCCCGTCCGAAGACCAAGAGAAATTTCCGTATATGCTCATCCGAATGAGAAATTGGTGACAACCAAGAGTGCTACATCTCGGATGAAAGAAAGAAGAGGCATAAATAAGGGCAAGGAACATTTAGGATATTAGAAATAAATAAATAAATCTGAAAAATATGGGTATAATTGAAAAAAAAAACTAAAAAGAGAGTTGTTTTTAGAAATCGCCTCTTTGATTTTTCTTGGGACCTGAGAAATTATTGGGGTTGAATTTGTTTTATATATATATATATATATATATATATATATATATATATATATATATATATATATATATATATATATGCTTTAATTTCCCCTTGGATGGGGACACAGGACTTATTCATAGTCAGTGCATGGATGTGGGAAAACATCATCATTTACGTCAAATGCTGGAAGACGCAGAGTAGTAGAACTCCAATATCAATATCAAGATACGAATGCGGAACAAGTGCATGATTGTTGAAGCCTTACATGAGGCGTAGACTCTGCATGGAGTCCACGGGCACCACAGGAGAGGAGGAGGACAATATATTGGTGAGACTACAATCTGACGGACTCAGAGATTAATTATACTATATTTCCAAGGAACCGTTCAAACAAAAACGAGTGCCGTCGCCATCTGGCTTGAAGGGAAGCGTGTGGAATTGGCCCAACGGTAGTACAGTTTACTCAGATGAATCCACCCTCCTCCTGGAAGCCTTCCCTTCACTCCTGCTTCTGTCGATCCGGAAGAAATCAAGGACTGATGGTGTTGAAAGAGAGAGATTTCCGAAACGTGGACTAAATATTGACTTCCCTTATGCATGAGTGAGTTCACATGATAATTAGAAGACCAAACATTTCCATGCGTCTCAGATTCAAAAATACTACATTCAAAGCCAACATGCTTCTGCTGGTCATGCAGAGAAACTTAAAAGAATATTTGACCATCATAATTACTTCTTGAGAGTCTTTAGTAAATTCAGTAAGAAAGATATGGATGCAACCACAGTGGAAATGAAGATCAACTAAATGCCTGCAACAGAAAATCTTTGCGCTAATTCGAATTAGGTGGATGATTTTCCAGTTACATCAGTCAGGGATTTCGATAAAAGCTTTGTGCATTAATGTGATGTTACAAGTTTATGATAAGGTTAACATGATCAGCTAACATTTCTAAAGATCAAAGCTGAAGCTGTTGTCTGAAAGAAAACTCACCTTGTTGTTGGAACAATCCTGTCAGGTCTATTTTTCACTCTCTGCAACAGAAAATTTTACAAATGGAAAGTTTTAAGAATCTTATAGCATGTCATCATCATCAGTGATAGATTCATGAGAATCAAATAGCACTTACATCAGGGAAAGGAGAGTTCATCCTGCATCCATTGTGGTCTTTGCTAGGTCAACATATACAGCAGCTAACCCAGTTATATTTTCCAATGAACCCTGGATAATTTGAAAGGTAATGACAGGCAAAATACAGTTGATGACAGAAGTCCAGCCCAAACACAAATTTTAAATTTAATCAATGAGATTTAACAACATAGATTAGGATCGAGGTCATCTGTGCTTCACCTCTTTTTGCTTTAGAACATGGAATTATTAAGTATGGTTACAGTTCAACAGCTACAGAAACCATATACATACAACAGTATTTAATCTGACTGGCATTCAGTGACATTCAAAGTGAGAAACTTCATTCTCGCAAGATTTCTCAGAACATAAAGTTTAACTTTTCGCACTAAGTCAAAATAGTTATTGATTTCCTGCAAAATTCCAAAAGCATTCTGCTCTTGCTGAAAAAGGATAAGGGAGAATGAATCTGGCAACGAGTTGGTTATTAAACATAGTGGTGTATCTTTCCTGTGATATAAACAAAATGCTAATGGCAATAACAGTTCAGAAGAATAACACATCTATAAATGGTGCGAGTTACTGCTCATCCTTGATGAAAAAGCTCTGTGGCAAGGAAAAATCGTCTTCTCTAAAAATCTCTGCCTCCTCATCGTCTGGTTTCTGGCATACGGTAGAGCATTCAACTGTTAGTACTTTAGCATTATCAATCAAAAGTTAATATCATATTGTTGGACAACTGGTTCCAGTAAATCCACATGATGCTTCTAACGAATATAAATTTGCAGATTAAAACACCGAATATTGGTCAGAATATACAATTGTTGTAGTTCAGTCATGAAAAGTCAACCTATAACAACACGAAAATTCATCTTCACGGATTATCTTATATGTTGCTCTAAATGGATCGTGTTTGTGTTTCAAACTATAAGCAAACACCGAAAAGGCAAAAGCCATAGGTGGTGACGCTAAAACCTCATCAAATACAGCAGACAAATAACATGCATGTATCAAATGCTCATGTAGATGCAGGGTACAACAAATACCTTTGACACAACATGCATTATAGAGATTGCATTTGCATGATATTGCAAAGAAACAAAAAAAACATGAGTGAACACATGCTGCTTCAGCCACCTATAAGGTAAATGAAGGCTTTAAAAAAATAAAAGCAATGGATGCATAGACAATAAGCAAGCTTCTGCTCACCAGCAATTCTAGATTATAGAAGCGATCCAGCAACTGCAAGACCTCCTCTGCTGAAAAGTGTCTGTCAAAGCTGCAAGAACAAGATATGAACTTTAAAGCATAAAAACATTTTGTAATGGGTCCTGCAATTCATGCATAAGATGATTTTGTAGTCCATCATAAACAAATTAAATACCACTAAACTGACCTTCTCCTTAGATATTCCATCAGTCCATAAAGAACAAAGTGACGATGGATGCCTGCACAGTTATGGTCATTCAATGCTGGTAAGCAGATATTCAACAACCATATTCGTTGTATTAAAGGAATTTAAGCGAGTAGCAGTGATCGATTGACCTAACTATCTAGACAGGCAAGTAACAATACTGATCATATTGGAAGAACTTAAACCATCATCAGTAACATGTATATACGTTTATGTTCATCAGGCTTCAAGATCACGGGCATTAACACATAAAAAGAAGCTAAGATATTCATACATCAGAAGAATTGCTTCATCGGTCAAGATCCAACCATAAAAAAGGGAAAGCAAACAAGTTGATGAACTGTAGTGATACTTGTAAGGTCAGAGATCTCGATCTTACAAGCAGGAACATTGGCTTTATAATGAGAAAGCTGATACTTCATATAAATATATTTATCTCTATTAATAGAAAAAATGTTGAATAATAATAACAAAAATGCATCATGGCTCTGGCTTTGTTGTTCGAAGGCCTTGCATAAACCATGACGTATTGTTATGAAATTTGTATCCAGCTAGCACTCGGCAATATATATAATAAGGTCAATTTCAGTTCATCAAAGCAGGATTGATATACATGAGATTTCGTATCTTTAAAACCTAGTTACAGTTGTAGGTATAAATCTCATCCCCAAAACCTTTCTTGCATGTGGAGATATAACACTTGCAACTGAGAAGATAACAGAAAAAAAAAACTGTATATAAATGTTTACTTCACTTGACAATTTTACATGAAGACAATGTGAATTGGTGCACATCAACAAACACTATCGGCTCAATCTGAAGCTGACAAATGGAGAATTTGGAGAACAGAATTTATCTAGTAGAACAACATAGAAAAAGCATATATAACTGACTACATGTACCAAACAATATGCTACTCATCCATTCTTTACTTGTATTCTATTTGATAACAAATATTCCCTAATATAACCAATTTTCTAGTTTCTTTTCCATCTCAACAATCCCTATTGTAAAAAGATCCACGGCCACTAACCAGTGTTTACTTTGCACGTCAAGTGAAGAGCATTGGATATTGTATTATAAGTTGGAACAAAAATCTCAAACTGCACTGGTTATCAGATGTGCCATTTGACATCAAATGACAATTGCATAAACTCTTTCATGTTATAGACAAAGTTTTGACTTTAAATTTTACAAGACTTTTAATTCCCTAACATAATTGAAAGTTGTCAAGCAAGACCCCTGAATGTTCATTAGTGACGCTTCGTCATTCTGTTTCTTTTCTCCAGGTTTGCGATAAAGCCTATCTGACCAGCTAAGGAAAAAGATCAGATCATTCTCTTTTGCTCTATGATCACCCTATACTTTTCAGTCCATATGCAACAAATTCCAAGCCGAGGCAACAAGTTAAGAACTTCACCTTTTACTGATTTATATTGTCAACTAAAATTGTCACAGAACATGAATAACAGCAGAAAAAGTTCAAAATGTCAAAAGGGCGAAAAAAAAAAGAAAACACCATTCACCCACAAATGATTGAATTATTATGAACTCACCCTGCAGTCTCCATGGAGGATAGATTTCCAATGCTTCCAACACCCTCAGTTCCAACTCAACCTGCGATTGCTCCTGATGAAACCGGAAATTTAACATAAAAAATATGTAAAAGATCGTAATTTTATATGATTCATATTGATGCATCAGATGTCAACACACAGATGGACTGGAGAACGGCAGAGAGAAAGACAAAGGAAGGGGCAAAGAACCTTGGGCAACGAAGAGGCGGAGGAGGGCGGCGCCTGGCCGGGCGAGTGAACCGAAAGGCCGTCTTGCTCCTCCTCACCGGCCGCCTCCATCCTCGTCGATCCTCAACTAAACCCTAATCCGAGGACGACTCCAACAGAGAAAAGAACTAAAAAGGGGAAAAACCTTGCTATCTCCAGAGACAGAATGCGACAAATTTCCTTCTCCTATCCTGATTTCTCAGTTGTTCGCCCTCGGCATTATCCCGTGCGAGGAGGCCGAGAGCGTGGGAGAAAGCGAGGAAGCGACGGCGAGCGCAACTCCGCCTTCGATTCGTTCCGGTTCATATTTTTTTTGAAAGTCCGGACCGGATCGGCTAAAGATCCAATTGCCGGTTCATACGGCTTCACCGACCGGTTCAATTTATCGGCTCAGACAAAAGTAGGTATTTGTCGGCTCAAACCAGAATTAAACATTGTTTAATCGAATATGAAATATTGAGCTTAAATATAAATATATAAGTCTAAGTAATTAATTGGATTTAGATCTGAAGAGAACGAAATTTGTGAATATATTATCAGTATATTAAATCAGGATAATTGATGTGATCATTTTTTATCATTTCGATCGAAGGTAATATCATTCAAAATCATTAATTCAAAATAATTTCGATATAAAATCATTTTTTTATCATATATTATCATTTTTTATCATTAGTTCAAAATCAGGATAATTGATTTTGATCATTTCATTAGATAAAAAAATCATTTTAATTTTAATTCCACCACATAATTTTAATTTTATTTTATTAAAATTTTTGGATAAGTAGATTTATCAAGTTCATCAAAACATACTGAATCTTATAGATCAATCATGTATTATGTCAGTATCATAAGATACTACCAAGAATGTCAAAGATTTCATAGTGCATGCCTTGTTGTTTACATGCATTATTTTTTATAGGAATCTCCAAAGCTCTTTCTTAAAGAATAAATCTTGGATCTCAGCATCCCCCGGTCTTACCTAAAAATAATGAACACCTTTTGATCGATTCTATTCCATCTCACAACCTTCTCATCTCCAACAAGTTCAGGTGATCGATCATATGTTGCTCGAGGAGAAGAACATTTGAACTTGAACAAGAGAGGGAAGACAACACAAGTGATACTGGAGACAGCACCTAACGGTCAAATTGAGGACAGGAGTTTTGGGCCCCGGAGAATCCCCGCGAGGAGGAGGAGGAGAGGAGGAAGGAGACGGGTCGAGCTCTGGATCTTGTCCTCGCTCCACATGTGGGCTTGTGACCGTTGATGAAGGACACACAACAGAAAGCAACGTTGGCTCGGTTCCCTATGGCACGGCGTCTGCAGAGAGGCAGCCCAATAAACCGAGCAATGGGTGAAGGATTTGAAAGCTCGGGTGTGAAGACACAAATCCTCTCTCCCTCTCTCGATAGTTTCTCCTCTCTCCCTGTCATGGCTGCTCTTGCTCTTGTAGTTCTCATCTTCACCATGTTTGGTGGATCAGGCAAGCTCGAGTTCACAGCTCTCATCTTTTTTATGTTCTTCTCTACATGTATCATCATCTTGGTGGAGATCAGGATTTCTCATGTTCTCCCATGTTTTCTCTGCTTCCTTCTTGACTACTCTTGCTAGATTTTGTTGCAGCAAGACTTGCGCCCCGTTGAACAGAGGACCATCGTTTGTTTTATCTTTCTCTTAATCTTTTTGGAATTTCATGGGGAAAATGATCTCAAGTCTGCATCTTTCTGGTGGCAGACGCGGCTTGGTGTGTCTGCAAGCCTGATATGAGTGACACTGCTCTCCAGAAGACACTGGATTATGCTTGTGGAGCTGGAGCTGACTGCACTCCTATCCTCCAAAACGGAGCTTGTTACAATCCCAACACAGTGAAAGCCCATTGCTCCTATGCTGCTAACAGCTACTACCAGAGGAAAGGGCAGGCACAAGGGACCTGTGATTTCTCGGGCACTGCTGCTCTTGCCACCACAGATCCAAGTAAGTCAATGAACGTTCTTAGTTCCCCATCACCTGGTTGTCATTTCCCACAAAAATGCACCATTAATCTTCATCTGATTGCTTACAGGTTACAGTGGTTGCACTTTCCCTGCAACTGCCAGGTACATCTCTGAGTACATTACAATCAATGAGCATGACCATCATCTATTTTGACTTCATTTCTCTGCTTCTTCTTCTTCTTCTTCCTCCTCCTCCAGTGCTGCAGGCACAGGATCTACACCAGCAACAAACACCCCTGGCACAACACCCGGCACCTTCTCCCCAACCAGTGGAGTAGTAGGGGGGTTGGGGCCTTCAAGTAGCATGTCCAATGAGGACATGAGCCATGGTGGGTTCCTCATGAAGGCAGGGATGGGTTCTCTCCTCCTCACTGTCATTTGCTCAGTGATGGCTTTGTTGGGTTGATGAAAAGCCTCCGGTTCTAGCGTATGATCCCATTGTTGTAACATGGACTGATACAGAGGCATTTCTCGTCCAGCCTATGGTTTTTGTCTTTCCCCTGTGGCAGACAGGATTGATTCCATCTGAGTGATGCAGTGAAACATTGTAATAGCTGTAGCACTTCTTCTTGTCCAACTTCTTTCTTCTCCATTGTTACTGATGAGCTGCTGTTGATGTGTATGTGTTAACATTATGCTTCTTCTTCTATTTCGATGGTATAAAGGAAATGGAAGATGCATTCAAGTTTCTCGTGAACATTCAGAATGCAAATTCTGCAATAATAATTTTAAATATACAAAAATAATAAATCGTGCTTATATTCATTAAATATTTTTCTTGGATATTATTATTAGTAAAAAATTATAAATTCAAAAGGTCCAAGCCATTCCAATCATCGATGACGGGAGATGAACGGCCGAGATCAATTCGATCTTCCAGAATCTCAAACAAAAACGTTCTGATGCGTGCTTAGGGTTTATTTACCCGCGTGTAAACCCTCCTTGAAGATAGTAATATGTCGGTCCCACAGGTTAAATAACAGGGAGACGTCAAGGGTAGATGTCGGTAGAAGTCTCGAACGCAAACAGTGAACTTTAAATATAATAATAATAATAATAAATGGAGGAAAATCTACTGCTGCTTTGTCTGTTTTAGGTTTGGAATCCCGCTGTTTGGAGGCGAGGGAAGAGATGGGCGCTCTGCGCTTGAGGGCTTCCTTCGCCGTTGCGAGGTTGGCGTTGGGTTCTGATCATCCCCTGTCGTCCGATGCCCAACCCCCTCGCACTCTTTCCCTCCCTGTTGCGGTTCCTTCTGGTTTGGTGCTTCTGATTGTTGCCTTCTTCCGTTGACTGCTTGCTTCCACGTCAAGATTGATTTTTTTCCTTCTTCCTTGGATCGCTTCGGCTGAAAGATCGGATCTTTGGCGGTGACGGCGCTAGCGTTAGTGCCTGTCCCGTTGGTTCTCGGTTATCCGCCCCAAAGATCCGATCTTTTCTCATATGTTATTGTCTTTGTTAGTAGCAATCTGGGTTTTGGAGCTTTGAAGTGCCCTTCTTTATGTGTGTCTGTGTTTCTCTTTTTGGGATCTGAGTTTCGATCCGTGGGCTGTTTGCATTTTATTAAGCTTTTCGTATTGGAGATTTATTTGACTGGGAAAAGATGAAATTTTGTGGGTACGGAAGCTTTGCTCGGCGCTTTTAATTTGCACGTAAGGGGCAGAATTGTGTAGATACTGTGGCAGTGAATGTTGTACAGCAGTTAGTCCAGCAGTGTATTTTATTTGGTAATAGGAAGGAGGAAATCTTGTCAGAAAAAAATTCCTCAATTCAGTTGTATGTAATCCAAGCTAGTCTTTTGAATGGATAAGCAGGTATACCAGAAGAGAGTCAAATCTGGAGGTAGAATTTTTCAGCGATTAGCATGCAAACAAGCCCCAGAAGATGCTTCTTCTAATGATGATAAAGTTCCTTGCAACACCCCTAGAGGTTATACGGAGTCAACATGCGTTTCTTTACGTGAGGGTATGGCTTCCAGTAGTACTGATAATGGAGATGCCTTCATGAGTTCAGGGGAGTATGTGAGGGACCATGGTTCTCTTTTAAGTTTGCAGCCATGGATTTTCAAAACGGGAAGTTATCAGAGAGATGAGGAATTAGTGAAACCAAATGATGATTGTTCTGAGAAATGTGGGTATGAAATGGATGGTTTCATGTATAATTCTCTTCCAGAGATCTCTCCACAGAGTATTAGTCTGGGTTACGCGTGTGGTAGAGGTCAAAGCACTATTAGAGCCAGGCGCTCTCACCGCAGCTCAATTAAGCCGCTTTCTTCCACGGAGAACTGCCTAATCCCTCAACTTTACGATGCAAATTTTGAAATTGAAGAGTTTGTTTTCAGTTCGTTTCCTTCTTCCACCACACCAGGCTTGAGGCCCTTTATTGTAACAGATGAGAGCAAGATAGTTAACAAATCTAGTTTTGGATCTACAGGCATAACTTTTGATAGTGGAATGAACAAGGGGAATATGAAGAATGTGACAGGTGTTTCTTCTCTTCCTGAGTTGAGGACATCAAAAAGAAAGAGTAGGGAGACACCACATGATATTGTGGGACCTTCCAACAGTCGAAGATCACACATGATCTCCCATCAAAAAGGTAGTATCATTACCATGTTTTCATTGGTTCTGATACTAAAGATGCCTGTAGTGTGATGGTTGCTGACTTGTATTTTACTTTGTCTGCTGAAATAGTCATTGACCATAGCCAATGAAAAATTAGACTTACTAGGAAGGGAAAAACAGCATTAAAGATTTGAAGCAAAAGCATACAATCATATTTTATTAATATTTCTGTATATTGTGTTTTCTCTAGTTTTTTCAGTCCTATCTTTGTTTTAACTCTTTGTGGACTGTATTATGTACTCGTCAGTATTTCTTCTCACCATATCACTCTGATGATAATTAGTTTGGCTGGTATACTGGACTTTTTTTTTTTAATTTTCTGCCCAAATGGATATCACTAGTTGATTCCTTGACTAATAACATCACCCTGGTCAATTTCTTGATTGAAGTATATAAAAAATGGAAAATCCAGGTTGGTGTGTTTAATTTTTATTCTTGTTCGATTAACTGTTTCCATGTTGAGTATAGAAGTGGAAGTTCTTGTTGCTGTAGTCCATCTTCCAATTCCTAGTCACCAATTAATTGATTGTTCATCTAATTGAGTAATATATATCTGTTTTGCATAGCGATGTGCTAAGTTGCTTTATAATGTTACTGTGTTTCTGATGTTTTGAGAATAGTTTCTTTGTTTTGACTTATAAATATTCTTTTCTTTTGTAATTGGACGAAGGTCAATTGATCTGGTGACATTTTTATTTGTAGTATATTGTCATATGTGATGGACTATTGTCTGTTAAGATTGGCATATCATTGTGATGGGGTGTTTTTCCATTCTGGAAGGTGGAGAAATGATTTCTGTAGCCTTTGAGATGTCATATTAAATCCTACTTTCGAGTTTCAGTGGGTCTTGGCATCGAGTTAGGATGATATCAGTATGGGTTCTGTGTCATGCCAAGGGTTTGCTGACACACAGGGCAATTGCATATCTACCATTGGAAATAGGTGAAATTCATTTACGATCTCTTAAAGCTACGGCCTACAAGTATCATGGTTCTTATAATTTCATAGTCTTTCCATGCTCATATTGTTCAGAAATTTGTAAGGGTATTTGTGAAACTTTAGAAGGGTATCCATATATTTGTAGGGCATTCATGGAAGTTTGAATTGTAACCTTTAGACAATGACCTAAGCTGTGGGGTATGTAGAAATTGCACCATAATGTTAACTTGTATTTATCAGCATAAACCTTTCCAATTGTGTGTGACAGTGAACTTTACTCCTATGTCGAGATGGCTGTTTCCTTAGAATATAGAGCTCCAAAGGGAGTCCCACAGTAGATGCAGTGTGCTTCCATCCCTAGGGTTACTCCTTTCAGGTTAGGTGGATGGACCTTGCACTTTTCACTTGCTACTATTAATCTATAGATTTCAATGTTTCCTCTTGCTTAAAAATTTTACTTCAATTTTCTTATTTCATCATGTGAATTTGTAGTTTTCATCAATGATTTTAATTTTAAATGATACCACCCGTATCGGGCGGTACGTACCGGTTCGTCAGTAGATCGGTACACGAATCGTCCGCTATCGGGATAGCGGGCGATAGCATCGAGCGGTGACAAAGAAGAAAGAAAGGGAGAAGAAAGAGGTCGGTGACAGAGAAGAAAGAAGAAAACCTGGAGATTTGGCGGGGCGACGAAGCCTCGGCGATGTCATGTGGAGAAGCAATTTCTTCTCCCCAGCAGAAGAAACCGAGCGAGGCGATGCCTTTTTTTTTTTTTTTCTTTTCGCGTGGGGAAACTGAGCGACATCGTTGAGGCGATGCCGCTTTTCCCTTTTTTTTTGCGCGGGGAAACCGAGCGACATCGTCGAGTTTTGTGCAGGGA
Organism: Musa acuminata AAA Group; assembly: GCF_036884655.1. Taxonomy (NCBI): domain Eukaryota; kingdom Viridiplantae; phylum Streptophyta; class Magnoliopsida; order Zingiberales; family Musaceae; genus Musa; species Musa acuminata. The sequence goes on from NC_088330.1 coordinate 38,523,743, forward strand.
AACCGAGGCGACGTTGTCGAGCGTGGGGAAACCGAGTGACGTCGCCGAGCGCGAGGAAATCGAGTGACGTCGCCTCAGCGACGTTGCTCCCCTTTCTTTTTTTTTCGCGTGTCTCCTCACGTGGGCAGAGTCGTCGTGTATATATATATACACACCGAATGGTACACCAAAATGTACTGCTCAGTTCACTTATACCATACCGAACCGAGCTTGAAACTCTAGTTCGGTACGAAATTACAAACCTTGGTTTTCATAACATGTCCTTGATGTATAAAAGATAAACATGCATTATCAGTCTGTTTCTTTTGTGACTGGTAACACCAATGTACTAAGACAGCAACTTACATTTGTTATGCAAGTGCTGTGTGATCTGTAATTTTTGTCTCAAAACTACTAAACTATGAACATAATCAAAATTCAGGAGATTTCTAGTAGTGAACAACTGAGTATGCTAGCATAATGTGGCAACCAGTCTGACATTTATCGTCAGTCTTCTTCGTAATCCTTTTTGCCGCAGAACAAGCATTGTCATCTATCATGGTCGATGCATCTCATGAGATCTTTTCATATATTATTCAGTTTTACGATAGTTTATTGCCTTCTTTCTGTGGCCCTAGGTGTCACCCATGCAGAGGCATCAAATTCAACCTCTTGTGGGGTTCCCCATGTCACCTAGAATGCCATGTGGGTCTTATACATTAATGTATATATAACATCATCCTGGCTAAATTGTTTTCTGAGTTTTAGTTGATTGTCTCAAATTCTAAATAATTTCGCAATATAATTTGATTACAGTGTTCATTCTAAAGCAGCACCGACATTGTACCCAGGTTTGCATGATGGAATACATATCTTCTCTATTGGAGTCAGCCTTGGAATCATATCCACTGTGCTATCAAATAGAAAAGAAATAGAGAATTTAAACAACATGTTGAAGGGTTCGGAGAACTTGATTCAAGATTTGCAAGAGGAGTTGGAGATGAAAGATGCCGTAACTGTTAAAGAATTGGCTAATGAAGCTTGTGGGCACCAAAAACCAGTTGACAGCATTGCTGAATCAATTAAATCTGCCATTGATCAACTTCCAGAATCCTATTTTCCTGTAGAGGAAAAAGATGAATATGACCAGCTAAATTTCTCTAAGGAAGAGTCAAGGAGTAAGATTGAAGCAGAGCTTGAGATTGAACTGGAGAAACTGGAACTGACCATGAACAGGTCAAGTCTGAACGGAACAATGTTAGCACTTGGTGAGGTAAGGCCAAAAGACCTTTGTTCTTGTTGTTTGTGAATTGTAAATAAAAGCTATTTATTTGAAACAGCTTCTTCTTGCTTTTTATTTATGATATCCTATAAAGATTCTTTAGTGGTACCTTTCTAGAAAACATTTGACATAGTATGTTTTCATGTTCTTGCCAGAACATTCTAGCAATCTTCTGAATCTGAATTGCAGCAAACACAACCATTCTGGCTAACTTGGTCCATGTCTTATTCAATGCTTGCAAAACAATATTACCTTCCAAATCTGTATATGTATATGAAACCAGCTACATTGACCAAGGTAGAATGAGACATGCTAGAAATACTAATAGAAAAATTTTCACACTTTCTCGTCATCTTTGAGTTTTCTTCTGAACTTCCTTTACAGCTTTCTGAAAACAATAATTGAGTGGATGACGTGATAAATAGTCTTGTGTATTTCTTTCGTAGTGTTCTACCTAGATATTCTGTCTCTCCCTTATTCATCTATTCTGCATTCTTAGTCTCACTTGAACAAATAAGTGAATATCCATACAGATGAGATGAGACTTGTTAAGGATCATCCATCATACAATTCTTACAGATGACATCTGTATGGATATTTCACTACTTCCAATGTCCATGTTCAAGAAAGTAGTACTCGATTTTTATAGATTGGGGCTCAAAACCTGAACCGTCGATCTGTTTTATAAAAAGAAGGCTAATAAGCAAAACATTTTTCCCATCTTTCTGTTTCACAAACAACTTGACCCGACCTTCTGGCCATGCTGAAATTACAGATTATATCTGCTGTGATCGTCATTTGGGTCCTAATTCAGTGGGTAGATTTCTTTCCTTCCTTGCAGATCCTTTTATTTTTTCCCTTTGGTTTCGTATTCAGGAATCAATCCCAATGTTATTCATCTACAGACCTAAACAGCAAGGCTTCTTGATTTGTAGGCTCACTTACATCATGATTGCTTCATCTGCTGCAATATCCATCGCCTTACATAGGTGTTCTATAAGGCATGAAGATGGTGCTAAGATTTAACTTGTTACAATTCATGTATGTCTTTGGTACTAAATTTTATTTATTGAACTCTGAAGTTTTACTTCCAGATACTGAGATGTGATTTTTGGTAAATTGATTTCTGAAATTGGGAAGAACATTATATTTACTTGTATTTGCACCGTATGGGAGCCAGAAATGTCTCTCTGATGCCATTGTACCTGATGATGGTGATAAATCTAATCTCCACAATTTTATTTCTGTCAATGGTATATTACTTGGGCTTTTGTGTTATGTTTTCCTAATAAATTTCCTTCAAAATTCTAAACACACATTTATGGTCAACAACTTGTTTCTGGGTAGCTTTTGGTCGTGGAAGGATAATGCATGACATCCTTCGATGATAACTTTTGGTCATGTTTCTGTGTCACTTTATATAGATATCATTCTTATATACACGCTAATGTGATTTAAGATGCATTTTATCATGATGCGTCTCTTCTGACAACAGTGACATGTCCAACCTTTCTCAAAATATCTCATTGCAGCTTGATCTGGATGTAGTTGCTGATGTTGTATATGGGGAACTAAAGGCAGATATGCTCCCCGGTGGGGTTTCCGAGGACCAGGATGATAGTGCAAGTGACAGCGAGAACACCACAAACCATAACCACAATGTCAACCATGCAGTTTCACCACGAGAGCTTAGCTTACGCCTGCACGATGTGATCCAACTCAGGCTAGAAGAAAGAATCAAAGAGCTAGAGGATGAGCTTCAGCAAACCAAGAAGCAACTTCAGTCGGCAGAATCCGAGCGCCTTCCTTCGCAAAGAGCCTTCTCAAGCAGCGACATGGAATCTTCCTCCAACCAGGACAGCCCAACGGGTATTGCCGGAGACACGGCTTTGGCTCAGCCATTTTGCTTGAACCTTGCTGGAGATGCTCTAGACACGTACAACGAAGCTTATGAAGAGATCACACGGACAGCCAACATGGTGAACAACTTGCCATCCACGACTAACATGACTGGTGAACTTGGACATGGCTTATATTCATCTGAACAGAGTTTTACATGGGCAATGGAAGTGCCAAAACGTTGCGGGAGGGAGACTAAGTGGGAGCAAAATCTGAAGAGCACGGGATTGAACGATGATCATGAGATTCTTGAGATCCATGCGACGAATGAAGATGAATATAACGATGATGAAGATGACGATGAAATGAAAATGTTAATCGAACAAATTTTAGAGCGAACAAGGCAAGGCTCACCAATTGTACTACATGCACAAAGGTATCTCTTTCCAAAGGACGATTGAATCCCCAAGGATCGTTGTCTATGAGATGGATTTTTGTATATTACCTATAATGAAAAGTTGAACATGTTCTGGTTTCTGAGTTTTAGCCTTTTTGATCTCATCAGTGTGTCATTTCCTTTCTCCAAACATCCTGGATCTGATTCATTCTGATTCTATACTTGTTTTGTACAGCTTGTTGAGATGCACTCTCTTTACAACAAGCCCCCCCAAGTGAGAAAAATACAATCTGAGGCACTTTTAGATCTTGATATTGTATTCATATGGATCGTCGTCAGTTGTTATCAGTTGGATCATTATCGATCTGTATATTGGTAGGAAGGAGGAAAAAGAATCTGTATATTGGTAGGAAGGAGGAAAAAGAATTGAAGACGGAGAATCGGATGTCATGGATGATCTGCAGATCAGTAAATACCATCGATATGATCCAATCTGAACGACATACATTTTGAATTGTGCCAAAACAACTTGAACCTTGCTTCAAGATTGTTTCAGAAAAAAGCATTGCAATCTACAAATCAAAGAATAAGAATGGCTGATCATGAAAACCATGATGTCAAGTTTTTTCCCCTTCCTTTTACAGGTTATTCTTTTTGGCTTTCTTGGATTGAAGAAGAAATCCAACACAAGCGTGTGATAGCTTGGTTGGTAGGTGTTTTTTTCTTCCTTGTTTTTGTTTTCTATTATTCTAATGTTTCGATGTGTCTGACTGCTTTCAAGTCAACTTACCTATTTATTGCTCCTCTCTTAACCCAAAAGCGTCTCCTTTGCCTCTTCCGCCTCCGATGGCTGAAGCAAACCCTAATTCCAACCCGGGCGTCCTCGAAACGCTGGGCGAGGAGATCGTCCGCATCGTTGCCCCCGTCTCCGCCTGCATGCTCCTCGTCGTCCTCCTCGTCACTGCCCTTTCCTCTTCCTCGGGTGGCGGCCTCGCCTCCATCGCCACCATCGCCTACTCTGATGACTCCTCCGACTCCTTCTGGGACAAGCTCAAGGGCGCCCTCCTCAGCTCCCTCTCCTTCGTCGTCCTCATCACCCTCCTCACCTTCCTCCTCGTCCTCCTCTTCTATCTCCGCTGCACTCGATTCCTCAAGTCCTACATGGCCTTCTCCTCCTTGGTCGTCCTCGCCTTTCTCGGCGGTGAGGTCTTCCTGCTGCTCATCTCGCGCTTCTACGTCCCCATTGACGTCGTCACCTTCTCGCTGCTCTTGTTCAATTTCGCTGTTGTTGGAGTTCTGGCCGTCTTCTTGGCGAAAGTTCCGATCATGGTCAACCAGGGGTATTTAGTGATCATCGGGGTTCTCGTCGCCTACTGGTTCACTCTCCTTCCGGAGTGGACCACCTGGGCGCTTCTGATTGCCATGTCTTTGTACGATTTAGCTGCTGTTCTGTTGCCGGGCGGACCCTTGAGATTGCTTGTGGAGCTTGCCATCTCGAGGGACGAGGAGTTACCGGCATTGGTCTATGAGGCAAGGCCCGTGGAGCATCTCCCGGGGGCGGGTAGGAGGCTGTGGAGAGAAAGAAGGGATCTTGCTTCTAATTCTAGTTCGAACTCAAATAATTTGGAAGCTGGAGATCCTGCATCGCAGGACACAAGTCTGGTTATTGCCGAAGAAGGGCCATCCGTTTCAGCTTTGACGGCACCTTTCCTACAGCAGCAATTGGAAAGGCATGGAGAAGTGGAACTTGAAGGAATTGGGTTGAGTTCATCAGGTGCAATCAAGCTGGGGCTTGGAGATTTTATATTTTATAGTGTGTTGGTGGGGAGAGCAGCACTGTACGATTTCATGACAGTGTATGCTTGTTATCTTGCAATCATGTCTGGGCTGGGTATCACTTTGTTGCTTTTAGCATTTTATCGCAAGGCATTGCCAGCTCTGCCAGTGTCCATAGCACTTGGTATAATCTTCTATCTCTTGACGAGGGCTTCATTGGAAGTGTTTATGGTCCAGTGTTCGACAAATCTATTGATGTTCTAGCATGGTGTTTTTCTTCATTCCAATGGAAATTAGAGATATGATCTCTTTACTGCTTTCTGCAGCATTATTGTGGAATGCAAATGCCCAAGAATTGTGCCTAAGGCTTTGTATAATGGTAATTTATAATGTCACAAAGATTTCTTTTCAACTTTGTTCTCTTTTCTCCAGTTCCATAGATTTTGCACCATTTAGTGAATATAGTGCTTTGATAAAATTTAAAATGTGATTTCAAGTGATGCGTTTTATGGAACTGGACTTACATTCAGTTCTTGTTAGAATTCTGCTTTCGTTATAGTTCATTGTCGCCTTAATAAAGAGAAAGACTTGCACTCTTCATATTGTGCCTGTTGTGTGAATTTATCTGTCTTATCTGTGTATGTGTTCATCTTAGGGCAAATTTGTGAAATGTATGCATTTAAATAGTGATTGTTATATTGGCATGCAGCATTTTTCAGAGACAGCATGAGTATGCATCTTGTGGAAGCTTGACCAAAGTAAGAACTTATATGACGGTACCAGATTCAGCTCCCTATTACTCCAAGCATACTTGCCCCTTACTTTTGCAAATGTTTATTTTATTGCTATTGTATTTTAATGAAATAGGCTTCACAAATCCTTTTGATTTTAAGGTTGTTCTGAAGCTCATATGTTTGGTAAAGCTTCTGATAATTTGCGTTGTATAATTATTGAAAACAATTTATCTGGTCTGTACTTTGCCAGGTTGAGCTTTTCCACAATAATCAACTAGAGGTTTTTGTGTCGTCATTTTACTTTATCTGAATTTAGAATGTTCTTCCAAAGTTACTGCCTTATCTTTGTTTGTTTCTTCTACTATAAAGATACAACATTAAACCCTTGAGCTGTGGGCATCATCCAAATGGCAACAATGATTAAAGATTTTAGCTCGACAAGTATCATAACAAATGAAACCTTCAAACGTTTAGGTAGCATCAACCTATCAAACTCTGTAGATTTAACCAGTTTAAAATTTTTGACATTGTGGCAGTTAGTGATATCTGGAATATGACTTATACATCATCTTTGTAAAACGGTTTAACCCTTGCAATTCTTCATGAATCTTATGAAAGTACCAAACAATATTATGACTCTAACCAAACCTAGGGAAATAATGTGTTTTTTTTTTCTTTTGTTTTCATATATGCTCGAACAACTTCAAAATTTCTTAAGGTTGATTTTTTAAACAAAATTGAGGGCAATCTACATCTGGAAAAAGGTGATGATGCTCTTTTTCTTGTGCATCTTAATTTGATCTGTCTCTTAACATCGAAGATGATCTTTTTCTCTTGGTGATTTACATTAGTGCAATAATTCTCATTTAATTTTCCACTATGTCATTTGCTATAAAACCAACTTTATCTAAAAGCTTGCTTGGACAGAGTACTTAACCTTTATGGACTGATAAGTTTTCTCGTTACAAACATTCGTCAAGAATATGGATCATCAGTGTTTCTTCTCTAATTATCTGTGAAACCCTGAAGTTTCCCTGTGCTTAAGGAATATACGAGAAAACTTACGAGAGTCCTCATCACAATCAGGTATCTCTTACCTTTTTTCATCAAACAGGCTTATTGATCTGTATTCTACTTTAATTTTCAGCTTTCAGTCACCTGGTTAACTATATTCAAGAAGCAGTGGATTACATGGGCATTTAAACAGCTGATTTTCTTGCTAAACTACTGGCATCAGCTTCCATTATTTCAGTTGATAATGTTTATAGGAATAACCAAAGGTTTTTTTATTGTAGCGTGACATTTTTTGGGCAGCGGTGATAGCTTTAGCTCATTGCAGCTTTGAAGAAGATTGAACAATTTCTCTCAAAATCATAATGGGATTCAACTGGGTTTGCCTCCATGGCAGTGGTTATACAAAGGCTTAGATAAGATTAGGTGTTCTTTGGACTCCTGCATTTGCAGTCTAATCTTACATTTGCTTTGTTTTCAATAGGTTTAATTTCTCTGTGTCGAGGATTCATTCATAGTCACTTCAAATTCAAGCATTCAGCTAGTAAGTTCTTGATGAAGATGCCAAGCACTCAAGGAATCAGCTGATGACGCCGTCATCTCCAATTTTAACACTCAAACCATTCAGATTGTATTCTTTCATCTTGCTATATCTGCAAGTTGATGCTAGCCAAAATGTAAAAATGCAGTAGATTGCTTGGATGACACCTTGCTTAATGTGTCAGTAATATCAAAGTATGCTTTTAGTATTGCATTTAAACTTCTGAACATGACTTCTCCAATTGGATGTTCTTCTTCTTGAGCTCTCATGTTGGCTGAAGGCCTTGTGGTTGCCTAATACCGCAACATGTGGTTGATACATGTGGAGATACTGATATATAAAGTTGCCAAATGAGACGCTACTGGAGCATCTCTTGTGGATGAATGAGCATGCAAGTGCTGCAGCTCTTGTAGATTCTACTCAAAGATGAGGTCATTTCACTTATGCAAAGTGATTAGCTGTAAGAACTAGATTTAAGAAATTAACATGCAGCACAGAAATGTACTCTTGATTTTGTTTTCCCTTCACAAATCTCTGAAATATCAGCATTTCCTTGTTGGTTTCCAGGAGATAATGGCTTCAATATCTTCATTTGACGTGATAATGTGATAACAAAATGAAACTTGTGATTCCTATCTCTCGTAGTCAATCAGAGTTCAGATTGAGAACTGGATCATACACTCTTGAGACTGGTGGAAGTATCACAAGTCAATCAAGAAGATCTCACATGCAGATTGTGTTTGATCTTGGTTATAACTGTATCCGTGGAAATCATCATTCTCAGTGTCATCCTAAAAAATCATAAATGTTCAGAATCCTCTCAAAGTTCTCAGTCCAGATTTGATTCTTAGACAATTGTTGCTAATATACACCATCATGTTAGTGTTGGTATAAGGATGTAATAACAACGGTAATATACAAAAACTGGTAACAAATGTCTGTTCTAATAAACCTAAACCCTACAGACATTGTGACATCTTCCTTCCTAATTCCCTATTATGAAAGCACTCTTGGAGATCATTAGGTCCTGCTAAGTTATATAAGCATAATCTTCCTCGAGCAAACTAGTCTGATGGACAGTGGAAAAATAGTCAAATCAAGCAGATGATGTAAAAGCACAATGTATCCTATGTTTGCAAATGCCTTGCACCTACCTTTTAAGCAGCAAGGATGTAGATAATAGTATCAACCAAATCCATCTCACAGAAAACTGGTGTGGGAGGAACAGGAAATGAAAGAAGATGCTGTAGGAACCTTTATGATGTTTGATGAAACGAGAAGGCAATCTGGTAGAAGATTAGAATAGGATGTCAGTAACTAATAAAACATTGAATGATTTGCCCAAACTCTGAACTATAGTTGGATCTCCAAAACCAGGCATTAGTAATGAGATATCATTACAAACTAACGGCAGGTTAACACAATGTGTTGATGATAGATACACCTGTCGCTTCTACATGAACGACTCGAAAGACTGATTGAATAAACAAAAGAATTGCTGCATAATGATTCTGTGTCAGTGATGTATAACTTGAGAATTTATCTCTATAAAAGTAATTGATCTTGTAAAGTTATGAACCAACATATATTTACATCTAAAAGGAGAAAAGAATCAGGAAGATCCAAATTCCTAAGAATGTGATAATCTATACCGTAAGAATCAGCAATGAACACTGGAGCACCAGAGGCATTTTTGTATACAAGTACTTTGTCAACAATCTAGAAGACTGAACAGAAAGTGGCGGCAATTGTGAAACTGTCCGGATATCACCTTCTTCGTTGACTCTGCAAAGATTTTGGGGACCCTTCAAAAAGATCTAGCAAGTATTCCTCTAAGTCATCTGGGGAGTATTTGATGTACCTTTCTCGATGTCTCTCACCATCCAGATGGCTAGCATACCTACCTTCAAATATTCGGTACGCTTGTATCAACTGGGCAGATACGGAAATCCTCAGATCTTCTCGGAGTCCATCATTAGGAACAAACCATGCTGTCTGAGCCTTATAAACCTCTTCAAATGCATGGTTGAAGCCTCTGAACCTGTCCTTAAGAACTGTCAAGGAAGGAATGCTACAACCTGGCTTGTGAAGCCCCTCTGCCCTCAGGAAAGAGAGAACAGAAGTCCATGAGGCTCTCTCGTATTTCTGTTCATGCACATGGAACTTCCTGATGTGCACACGAATCCATTCATCACCAAAGAAGCTTCTGAGGTTAGAAAGTTTAACTTTGTCAACCATGTAACAGATGTTGTTCATCATAAAAATATTTCGCAGAGAAACATCATTGTAAAGTTGTGATTTATGATCAAGATTTGTTTCCAAAATTGTGGTCAGTGACTTCAGATGCCAAGACAGAGGGGACTGATCCAAAGAAGTCTTTCTACCACCATCTTCTGTAGATGAAGATTGGTCGGCACCTTGTTGGTCCTCAAGAATCAGACCAAGGGTCTCACTGTAAGCGGAAAGTGCTTTGATGTAGTTCATGACATACTTTGTAAGATGATGGACTCCGCCTCCTGCAAATGCGGTGGATGATCTATTTGATTGAATATTATTTTTGAACTCCTCTATGGTCCCACTCACAGATTCCTTCAACCTCAGTAAAACTTCATCGCATTCAGTTAGCACGCAAGATCCATAGTCTTCTGGGAAGAAATGCTCCATGCGCACAAGAAGATCATTCAAAACCTCATAGGTATTAAGTATCTGAAATAGCCTTTCTGGCTTCGGAGGTGCAATGGCTATGGCCATAGCAATGCCGAGAAGTTGAAGAATCGAACTCTTTGAGATCTCGACAAAGCAAGATTCCCTTGCTGATCTTGGAAGCTTCCCAAAGACAAGATTACAGAGGTGTCTTTCCCTGGCAAGAAAGTCCTGAATGAATGCACACATTGCTTGTTTCCATTTATTTATCATGTGATTCAATTGCTTCCACTCCATTTTGAACACTTCGCTGATGCTGAATTTGTCTATTTGGAGAACTGAGAGGTACTCCTCAAGTGCTTCCTTTCTGACTGCTACATAGGCCTGACAACATTCCTTGTCATAATTGGATAGGAACATTAAATTTGCAATGGAGATGATATTAGAAACTAGACCATGCTGGATTGAACTGGTAACATCATTCTCCGACTCTCTGATGGTATCACCATGAGATATGCCCCCAACAGATTCGTCGTCAAAAGAGCTGCTTGAGAAATTGTCCACACTGTCATCTTCTGCAGAATGAAATGATGTGATGTCAGGCTCCACAGGTTGGCAACATTGTCTGAGAAGCTCAACCAACTCATCCTCAAGCATTTCCATAGCCATCTGAAGAATGCTTTTAGCAAACTTCAGGAGTTCATAATGTTTTTCATCTTTGTTGCTCGAATACAGTAGTCCGAGTACTTCACCAAGTTCCCGAACTTCAGTCACATCCTGTAAGCATATCATCGACTTATCAGCATCCCATCTGAGGATCTTCTTCTCCAATTCCTTCAACTGCTCTTCAATGTCACAGATTCCTACTTCTTCTGCAATTGTCAAGTTCGAGTACTGGATACCAAGATCTGCAATCATTTCTGCCATCTCATCAGTAAGGTTTACAGTCTCTTCCTGCATCACAACATGCCTTCCTTCCACCTGAGCAGCTCCAACAGACACACACCCTGCCATAGAATGATTTTGATACGATCCCACTACTTCACCACAATAACATGAACACGCAGGGTTACAACAACACAAAAGCCCACCCTTGGGTAACCGGGTGGGTAACCCCCCAAACTTCTCTTCACGCTTCTCTGTATCAGTGATGCACAAAACTAAGGTATTATTTGCACAAATCAACAAGAAAGAATGGCACAACAAACAGAAAATGAGAAAATTGCCCAAATGATCTACCAATAGGGGAAAAAGGTAGAAGAACCGGCACAAGAATTAATGTCCTTAACAGATAACTTGGGCAGTGGTCAAAACCATTTATACACAAAAATGGAGGGCAACAATATCTTGCTAGTCAAAGGTGCCCTGCAAGCTAATCACGTGAGTGATGACACGTGTGACATGGTATGCGCTCTTTTTGTTTATTATTATTATGGTATTTTCTCACTTTATATTATTTGTTGTATATATATATATTGTGATGTCCATGAATATGTGCAATGAGAATCGAATCGTGATGAGATCACGATAATGAGACCGATTCACCTTTAAACGCAGGTCCTAAATAATCCCAATCATATATTACTTGAGATGGACATCGAGATAACCGGACAGACTGGTGAACTATATATCCGTCCATATGATGGAGGCGGTTGATTTCATAGCTGCTCGTGTGGGACACTAGGGATATAGTACATGTGCTTATAAGAGAATGAGTTCATTTATTGATCCGCTCACGGAATGTTAGATGATTGATGATGTCTCATTATCAGACAACGATTCTGTCGTCATAGTGGTGTATCTAGTCCTAAGACTTGAGACACCAAGGATATTCTGTATGAGTACTCCATTCTTTGATATCAGATTTACAAGTTTGAAAGTTCCAGATCTAGCATAGCCGATCATCAGGAGTGACAACCAACCTTACGAGGGCTATTGAGTGTCGATAGAGGATCATCCACTCTCGGTGTCATGAGAGGAATATCTCATATATTCTTGCTTAGACAAATCCTTGGCCAGGGTCATTCAGATTGAGAGTGAAAGAGTTCTCCGGGAGAATCCGATTAAAGCGATACTCGAGTAAAAATTGTATGCGCCTAGCAACACCATGCCCGATATACGGTCTTTGGGACATTAGATGGATGAGAAACTATATATACATAGTAACTGAAGACAGAAAGGTTTGGGGACTACGGCGTTGTGGCCCAGGGATTACGACGTAGTAGCCTAGTACGTCCGCAGTCGATGAGTCGAGTGAATTGTTATAGAGATAATAATTCACTGAGCCAGAAAGAGTTCTAACATGTATGACTCATAGCTAACTTGATGTTGGGCCTAGAGGGTCACACACATATGATAGGTGTTGCGGTGAGTAGAAATTTGAATATGAGATATCTGCTAGAGCCCCTATCTTATTGGATATCCAATAAGCCCATGAATTATTGGAACCTATGGATGAGATCTAATAAAAGTCAATGAGAGATTATTGGGTAGAGATCCACTAATCTAAGAATCTTAGATATTTGGATAAAGATTCAGTACCTAATATGACATGATCCATTAGGAGGAAACCAAAGGGTCAGAGGCTAGACCTTTTTGACTGTCACCTCCTATTCTCCTCTCCCTTTCTCCTCCTCAACCAACAATCCTTATTTGAGGTGTGTGGAGATTTAGGCAACGATTCGAGGAACATCTTCGTAGCCCCTATCGTGTGGATCACCGCTAGAGAGGATGATAGTTGATCTCTTTCATCCTCTCCCATATATCTATAGGATTTCATAAAGATACGATCTCTTTAGGTAAAACATATCTCTCGTATATGCACGGTTTTCGATTTTACGGTTTTACGTATCAATCTTCGTACAACGATAAAATTTTTTAGTGAAAATCTGGGATTTTTCTTTTTGTTCTTCTATTGTGCATGTGATGTCAGATCGTAGAGTTCCCTGCATATCTAACAGTATATAAAGCGCAAAAGAACAAGTCAAAAGCAGGCAAGTCAGATGACTAGGAAGTTCTCGAGCAATCAACTAAAGACAGTATCCAATCCTAACTGCAACAGACTGTATGCTAGGAAGGAAATCCTAGTAGCTAAAATGGACAGATGAATAACGGTTCAATGAGCTTAGATCCCCATTCTTTATTGTTCTCTTTGAAGTTCGATCAAATATATGGAAGACTCGGATAAAAGCCACAAAACTAGTCATGGAATTGAAGATTAGCAAAACAAAAGGAACAAACAAGAGACGAAATCAAACTGCAGATTTCCCACTCAAAATCTCACCTTTGGAATTTCAAAGCGAGAAAACCCCGTTCCTGTCTCTCCTCCTTCCTTCCTGAAGCGGAGATCAGCTCTGACAAGCAGCACCACCAAAACGGCAAGTCAATCCAACAAGAAGACCGGAAGAGGAAGACACTCGACTTAAAGATCTTGACTAGATGAGGAGGATAGGTCGACGAACGGGATTGGAAGGGGGGGTGGGGGGAGGGGTCCAAAAATCCAAGGACTCAAAGACAGAACTTTGTGTCCGAGAAATCTGATGGAGATCTCAGAGAGGATTTGAGGCAAATGAAGAAGGTGAACCGAAGTTTCCCAAAGTTCCAAGCGGCTGCGTCTCTCGTCTCTTCTTTCCCTTCTCTTCCCTTAGCCTCTAATTTTTTCTTCGGCGTGCGCTGCTATCACGACCCGTCACGACCTCTGGAACGAAGCGGCGAAAGAGGACAAAAGAAAAAGATCATCACTTGGCCTACTGTAGCTCAGACGTGACCCTATGCTCTACTTATTTCTTGACTGGAGAGTGCAATGGGACCCATATCTCTTGGTGACGAAATGAAAGGTCGGTGTTCAATGAGCGACGCAGTTGGAGATGAAAGAACGGGGCAAAAAGGAAGACGAACGCCAAAATCCGACCGTCGGATCGACGGGTCAAAACGCGCTTTCGGTGCCATTAGCGCGCGGAGAGCCGTTGGATGCTTGATGGGCGTTGATGAGCGCGACATGGTTGGATCGTAACGTCCGGTTTGGGGGTTTGGTGGTGGTCGCGATGCCCGCGGGAACGTTGACTTAGACCTTGACTTGTCTCTTGGTCAAAAGGAATATCTCCCACATACCCATTTCTCCATTACCCTCTGGATTACCTGCCATGTAATTGGAGACAGCTACGGTCCCACCGATTGCGAAGAAAAGGATTGCCGTATCACCGTACAGTTCTTTGTCCAGTTTAGAACATCTCCCTATTGAAACTTCCGTGTTATAGCATAGCATTAGAACAAAAGCAATGTATGATATAAAATCATTCAAGAAATATGTTCTGCGTTTAATATCAAAACATTCAAGAAGAATTTAGCAGCATAACTCTTATTATCTAATTTGTTGCTTTTTCTTTCTTACGTCAGCACCTGATCATGCTGTTGTCACTGTTTGATAGGCTGACATCAGGAGTGAAACATTCATGCTAATAACCCTTTGTGCTTCACTCTCACTCTCTCTCTCTCTCTCTTTCTCTCTGAGGGCGCATCAAAGGAGAGATTTGGATCATTTAAGTTGAGGAACATGTGTAGAGAAATCTAACAACTAGACTAACCAACCCTATCATTTTCGATATAATACATTCTTTATAAGTTAATTTTAATTTTATACTAAAATTAATAAAAAAAAATATACTTATTAAATCGATCATATTCTTATAAATCAATATTAATCTTATAAAATATACTGATGATAGCTCAACATCGTGACTAATTTTTTGACTCTAAGTAACTCATATCATGACCCAAGTCTAATAGGTTAATTAATTCATCAATTTCGTTTGACTTAAATCACCGATAAAAATATTTATGTTAATATTAATAGTAATATACTTATTAGACTCATCATATCCTTATAAGTCAATCTTAATCTTATACATTTTTCATGTAAAATTAATTATAAAATTAGAATATAAAAATCAAATCTTTTGAGGTAGGGTAACCGATTGATCAATTATTCTATAACATCAAAAGGAGAGTGGTCTTCTGAGTATTTAGAGATAATTTACTGTGATATCTAAGGAGAATTTTATATTAAAAAAATTAATTAATTAAATTATTGTATATTTTTAAAAATGAAGAGCAATGTTATATTTTTTATATAATTCATTGGATATAGAAGAGCAATGTTAACATTTCTTAAAAAAAAGGAAAAAGAAAAAAAAAAAACGGTGGGACATAGTGGGCACTATTAAAGAGAAAATAATGGTGTTGATATTGACACTGTAAAGGAGTTCTTGCAAGACCAAACTAGATATTTATTGCTAGATCAAGATCATCTGTATACAATTCGATCAAGATTTATGTTTATGAGATGTGATGTAATTCTATACCGATTGTTAATCGCATAAAATATAATCCTCCTATATCTTTTTCATCCGTGATAAACATAATTCTTGAAGATGGAGAACAAAAATATTATAGGTTCATTTAAAAATTAAAATTGACCCATGATATAAATATTTGTAAGAAAATACTTATATTAAAAACCCTTCCTTTTAACATTTATATTTATGTTATGATATCTACACAAACAAGAGATTAGTGAAATCTCACCGTCCATCGTGCTTGATTAATCCTAGTGAAAAATAATTGATTAGGTAATACAAGAAATAAATTTGGAATAGAGGGTGATCCAATAGATATATGTTTATGAAGTCCTCAGACACATTGGATATAACTAGAAACACCATATTAAATAGATAATATATGTTTTGACATATATATATATATATATATATATATATATTTGTGGCGAAAGAATAATCATTAGCTTATTGTACTACACAGTATAATTCCTGATGTCAATTAACTAATTATTAACAAAACTATTGCTGAAAGTTATCCTGAAAATTCAATTTCATAATTTTTTGATAAATAATATGCATCGGATGAATGATTATTATTATTATTTTGGTTGGATATTATTATTGGGTCCCGCTTACCACTCAGACGCCAACACGGGTTTCCACCGCTCATATTTCACCACGTCACGTGATCAAGCGGGTCGCATCCGATCGATATAGTGGAAGACGCAGCTTCTTATCCTATTCAAAAATCGAAGCGAGAGAGAGAGAGAGTAAAAATCTCGCCTTGTTCTTCGTCAAGCCCTCGTCCTCGTCCTCCTTTTGCCACTCCTTTTTCCATGTAAGATTAGCGCTGGGGTTCTGTGCGACCTCGACGGCCTACTTATCCGCTCTCTAAGGTTTCCGACGTGTTGCCGGCCGGCCAGCGCCGATGAACCTCCGCCGGAGAATCCACGCCGGAACCCTCGCCGCTTCCTTCGTCTTCCTGCTCTTGGCCGTGATCTACTTCCGCGGCTGCGGCGCCGAGCTGGACGCCCGTGGGGCGGAGAGATCCGCGCTTCTTCAGTTCAAGCGCTCCGTCTCGGCCGACCCCGCCGAGCTACTCCGTGGCTGGAATAGCTCCGTGGACCACTGCTTCTGGCCCGGCGTCGCGTGCGACGGCCGGTACCGGGTCGTGTCCGTCAACATCTCCGCGAAAGGCGGATCCTTTCCGCTCCCCTGCGCTCGATTTGGCCCGTATCGGCGGAGCTGCGGTGACCCTGGTCGGAGGCTAGCTGGAAGGCTGAGCGCCGCTGTCGGGAGCCTCTCCGAGCTCAGGGTGCTCTCTTTGCCGTTCCATGGCTTTGATGGCGAGATCCCGGTCGGGATCTGGGGGTTGGAGAATCTGCAAGTGCTTGATCTCGAAGGTAACTCGATTTCGGGTAGCCTGCCCTCGCGTCTCCCTCGCTGGTTGCGTGTGCTAAATCTGGCTTCCAATTCGATCGAAGGTGAGATCCGGCCCTCGCTCTCGAGATGTATCGACTTAGAAACCCTAGACCTCTCTGGCAACCAGATCAATGGAACGATTCCGAAATTTCTTGGTGGCTTATGTAAACTTAGAGAGCTGTATCTCTCTTTTAATCGGCTTGGTGGGTCGATTCCTGATGAGATTGGATACGGGTGCCGGAGTCTCCAGATACTTGACTTGGCTGGAAATCTATTGGTCGGTAGCATTCCGTCCAATTTAGGCAGCTGCACTGAGCTGCAAGTTCTGTTGCTGTTTTCCAACCTTTTGGATGGATATATTCCTTCTGATCTTGGGCGATTGAACAAGCTGCAAGTTATGGATGTGTCAAGGAACAGTCTGAGCGGAACCGTACCTGCGGAGCTAGGGAACTGCTTAGAATTATCCGTCATTGTTCTTCTGAATCTATATGAACCGGTGCTGCAGGAAGCAGCTTCTAATTCTGTTGATATGGATGAATTCAATTATTTCCAAGGTAGACTTGCTGAAAACATCACTGCTCTGCCGAAGCTTAGGGTGCTTTGGGCCCCAAGGGCAATGTTTGAAGGCGAGATTCCTGGAAATTGGGGTACTTGTGAGAGCTTAGAAATGCTTAATTTGGGCCAGAATCTTTTCACAGGGCAGATACCTAAAGTGTTCGGCCAGTGCAAAAATCTTAGGTTTCTTAATCTGAGCTCAAACAGCTTGACGGGTTGGCTTGACAAGGAGCTTCCTGTGCCTTGTATGGACGTCTTTGATATCAGTGGGAATCGATTGTCTGCCTCGATCCCAAGGTTTACTTACAAAGAATGCCCTTCATCTCAGTTCCCGTTAGATGACGTGTCCTTAGCTTACACTTCATTCTTTGCTTATAAGAGTCGCACAGGAGTTGACTTCCCTATTCTTGAAACCGATGGTGAATTTCTTATATATCATAATTTTGGAAAGAATGATTTTAAAGGTACTCTGCCTTTTTTACCATTGGCCTCTCATAGGTATGGTAACCAGACTGTTTATGCATTTATAGCTAATGGGAACCATCTCTTTGGATCACTGAATGCTTTAATTTTAGAGAAGTGCAACAAAGTGAACCGTCTGATCATGGACTTAAGCAGCAACATGGTACATGGGGTGGTGTCATCAGAAGTAGGTGCAGTGTGCAGTTCTCTTGTTGTTCTGGATGTATCTAATAATCAGATTTCAGGAACAATCCCAGCAAGTTTTGGGTTATTGTGGAAGCTTGTTAATCTGGATTTGAGTAGGAATTGGCTGCAGGGCAAGATACCTGACAGTATTAAGCAGTTAAAAAGCTTGACTTATCTCTCATTAGCGAGTAACAATTTAAGTGGTCACATTCCTTTTGGCATGGATCAGTTGCAATCTCTCAAGGTTCTGGATCTCTCATCAAATTCCCTCACTGGTTATATTCCTAGTGATCTCGTGAAGATGACTAATCTCACTGCTCTTTTACTCAACGACAACAAGCTCTCTGGGAGTATTCCTTCTGCTCTTGCTAATAAGACATCACTCATTAAGTTCAACATTTCAGTCAACAATTTGTCTGGACCATTGCCTTTGAATGCCAGTACACTGAGATGTGACAGTGTCTTTGGGAACCCTTTACTCCAGCCCTGTCATACATACTCTCTCTCTGTTCCATCATCTGATCTGCAAGGGAGTAGCCAGAGCCCGCAAGCATATACTGACTCACCACCAGGTAGCACTCCAAATGATAGCGGCAATAGTGGCTTTAGTTCTATTGAAATTGCTTCAATTGCTTCAGCAGCAGCCATAGTGTCAGTCCTCCTATCTTTGATAGTCCTTTATATTTACACAAGGAAGTGTGCACCTAGGTCCTCTGTTAGGTCGTCTGGAAGAAAAGAAGTGGCCATTTTTGTTGATATTGGGGTTCCACTGACTTATGAGAGTGTTGCACGAGCCACCGGGGGTTTTAATGCGAGCAACTGCATTGGAAGTGGAGGCTTTGGGGCCACATACAAGGCTGAGATTTCACCAGGTGTGCTGGTGGCTATAAAGAGACTTGCAGTAGGAAGGTTCCAAGGTGTTCAACAGTTCCATGCAGAGATCAAGACACTTGGAAGATGGCGGCATCCTAATCTCGTGACTTTAATAGGTTACCATGTTAGTGACTCTGAGATGTTTCTGATATATAATTATCTTCCAGGAGGTAATTTGGAGAGATTTATACAAGAAAGGTCGAGAAGACCTGTGGATTGGAGGATGCTTCACAAGATTGCTCTAGACATTGCATGTGCACTTGCTTATCTGCATGAACAATGTGTTCCCCGTATCCTCCACCGGGATGTTAAGCCTAGCAATATATTATTGGACAATGAATTCAATGCCTATCTCTCTGATTTTGGATTGGCTAGGCTTCTAGGGAATTCTGAGACCCATGCAACCACTGGTGTGGCTGGGACATTTGGTTATGTCGCTCCTGAGTATGCCATGACATGTCGTGTTTCTGATAAAGCAGATGTATATAGCTACGGTGTGGTGCTTTTGGAATTAATTTCAGACAAGAAAGCACTGGATCCATCCTTCTCTCCATATGGGAATGGTTTCAACATTGTTACTTGGGCATGCATGCTGCTGCAAAAAGGCCGGGCTCGTGAATTTTTCACTGATGGGCTGTGGGATGTGGCTCCACATGATGATTTAGTGGAGACTTTACACTTGGGTGTCAAGTGTACTGTTGATTCGCTTTCTATTAGGCCCACAATGAAGCAAGTTGTTAAACTGTTGAAGGAACTCCAACCTCCACATTTTGGGCTTGGTTGACATGTTCACGTCGAGAGGTATCAAGCTACATATTCTTCATCTTTTTTCTTTTTTTTTTTCATTTTACCTGCTTTATCTGTACCATAAAATATCCTTTTCAGTTGCTAATATTCATCTGTGCTGTGCTCTGCTGTTACATTTGCCATTACTAGGAAATGGAGCAGCCAGGTGTTGCATAGAATAAACTTGAAAAAGTTCCTGCCCCCAAACTTTATGTGCTTAGAGATAGTATACTTTTAAGTGAAAGAGTGTTTTTCCCTCTTTTATATAGCTCTTCTTTTGAAAGCGCAGGAATAATATGTACATGATAATAGACTTTGTTAGAATAAAAAATGAAGAAAATATTTTTAGATCTTCTAGTAATCAAGCTAGATGATTACAACTCGTGCTTCTTCTATAAAATTTGAAGAACTGGTACATTCTGCATTAAACATCTTATAGGCAGAGTTTGAAGTTGAAAACGATGAAGAATTTTGCATAAAATAAAACGATCACCTTTTGAGATGTGTTTGAGATTGATTTTGTTGATCACTTGCTCTGACTTACTAAAAATTGTAGTCCTTTATGTTTCTGTTTTTTGATTCATGCAGGCTTTTTTTTTTCAGTTTAATGTGCTCCTTTAAGATTAGCCTATATTTTTATTTGCACCCTCTACGTCAAAGCCAAATCCTGCATAAAATGGGAGGTCTTGCCTCATATGTTGCCTGGATTTTTTTTTTCACCATTTCTACTTGTTTGCTAGCCGATTGTAAAAGAGTTGTCTAAAATTTGATAACAGGTGATGTGATACATTACTCATGAACCCTCCCAGTGCAGAAATAATGGAACTATTTTAAGGGTGCAACTCCTTGGAGTTTTGTCCAAGTATGTTTCTTTTTCTTTTCTCTATTTACCAGACAAAAAGCTATATCAGTCAGTTTTTCAATTATTTTTATAAAAATTGATGAAATGCTGTCGTCATCTCATTTAAAAGCACTATAAATAGATATAAAGATGGAGATATCTTTGCAAAAATGTTTGTTTTAATTAAATTTTGCCTTTTTATCTAATATATGTGCTGCCTATCTTACACACAAACCACAATTTTTTATCTTCAATTCTCTTTATCAGTTTATTGTCTCCTGTGCATATACCATTGCATAAGTTTCAGTTTATTGTTTTTCTGAATATTACTGTGGCATTTGACTATTGCTTTTGTAAATTGTTAGTTTCTATAAAATTTTATCACTTTCATTAACTATCTGATATAGTTAAAAGAAAATATGTCTTTTGATGCAAAAATTCTTTCCTCCCCTGGCATGACATTCATAAAATCAACAACCACTATTACTGTTCTTCATTTACAAAGATGAACATGCTATCTGAAATGGAAGTAACATGTTTAGGCTTTTTGGAAGCTAACTGCACATATATTCTGCAACTTTATCATAACCTGTACATGATATTTTGATCTTAAATCAAAGTTTTTTGGCAAGCGCTTATCCTTTTTCATTCTTTTCGATTTCTAACTTCTTAATTTTCCTGAAACTTGTAAATCATATTATGGAACATCTCTTGGAATGCATTACTAAGCACTTATCAGACCTGATCAGTTTATGTTTGATTGATTCAGGTTGTGACTCAATTCTATGCCTATGGACCATAGGGGTGCATCGTAATGAGTTTATTGGCAATCATTAGTCATTACATAGGTTATGATCTTCAATATCAGCTAGTACTGCTAATGTGTGAATCAACATTGACAATTTTGATTTCAATAGTCTAATTG
This sequence comes from Musa acuminata AAA Group, assembly GCF_036884655.1. NCBI lineage: Eukaryota > Viridiplantae > Streptophyta > Magnoliopsida > Zingiberales > Musaceae > Musa > Musa acuminata. The sequence goes on from NC_088330.1 coordinate 38,545,331, forward strand.
ATACTTGAGCATGTTTAAAAAGGGAGAGAAAAAGATTCTTGCTAGTCGCTTATTACTTTCTAGTATGTCATTGTCATGGCTGAGGAGTCTGTTGGTCTAATTAAATATGAAGATGAGACAGTAAACAGAAACTTATATTTTCTATTCCCATATCATGTTAGAATTCTTAAGAACCTCATCACCGTAACTGTTGTATCTTAATAAGTTTTCTCATTGCACATAATTGAAGCTAAACAGGAGTGGATTAAGATGATTGGACTGAAATTGAGAAGAGAAATGGTGAAAGCCTGGTGCCCTAGAAGGTGGATGGAGATACTAAAACAGTCAGCTTTCGGCACAAGGTAGAATGAGATTTGTTTAGGTAATTCCTGCAGTGGATGTTTTATAAATGCATCCTTGCAAAGTTTCATTTTTGTTTGTTATTCTTGCAAGTTTACAGTATGTGTATACCCTATAAATCTTGTTTATGGATGCATTTAGCCTTGTTACCTTGCAAGCCTATAAATCTTGTTTATTTTTCCTGCAACTGTGCATTTACCTCCCATCCAACATCCTGGAATTAACTATAGTACTGTTGGAGGTCATTCATTAATAAACAAACAAGCCATATTGCTAGTTTCTCTTTCCATTCTTGATAGCATTAGATGGGTGTCCACATAGTTAATAGTTACTATTAAACAGAGAGATGTTTAATGTGGTTTGCAAGTAAAGAGCAATGGTGCAGGAACTACTATCCGATATGCAACTTTGCAATGGGCAAATTGGTGGTTGTTTCTCTTAGCAAATCTCAAGACATAAATTTGTCAATTAGACTGAATAATTTAGAAAATAGATTCAGACCAGTTTGTTCTTCCTGCAGATGTAGATTATCAAAGGGAGGAAAGCACGGTTACGATAATACGTTACATCTTGCATTCTTGGTTCTCCTGATATGATGTTTTGATCTCCTGGTACCAACGTTGAATGGGGAACTTCTCCAGCACCATGTTCCTTTTCAGTGAATCCAGTTAGAATTGGAAGTCTTGGCTTATTACGGAATTCTGGATTTACTGTGCAGATGGTTGTTCTTCATCAAGCCCTGATGATGCAGTGGTTGTTGATGGAAATATGGCTCACTGAAGACCGAAATCATCTTTATTCATGTAAGAAAACCTCATTGTGTTAAAGGTGTTAATTTTTCTTTATAACCATTTTGATCTGGCAGGAGCAGCAATCTGTAGATCTAAGTGGCACAGCTGGATCATACTACTACTGTCAACTTGTGTTACTTAAGATTCATAATTGACGGTATCTCCGTAAAACAGCTTCTACATAATTTGTGATTCACTTGCATGTTCCTCCACAAGATGTGGATCTCTTTTTTCTTCGTAGTTTAGGATAACTTGTGACCCAAATCTCACCTTTTCTTTTTTTTAGCAACAAAGTCCTATGAAATCACATACCATTTGTTATGGACATCTATTTGTCGTCCTCCTATTGAGATAATTTATGCTCTTGTTTCTTGGTTATGTCCTCCTTTGCAATGAAATGGGGACATTTCACCATACCAATCATGCAATCCAACATAAATGTGTGCCGACGGAATGGTGCATTCTTTTGTTGTATTTGTGTTCCATCTTTAGTCATAAACTGTTAGTAATACAGGCAGAAGAAGGGATCGCCAGGTGTCGATTAACGAGTCATCCGCAGGCGATGGGAGTCAGCTGCTTCATCGCCGATCTCCATCTCTCTTGCGTGAATTCAATACTGTTATTGCTGAAGTCAACCGCTCAAATCTCTTTCACTTACAGCGCAAAGCCTCTCTGAAACACCACAAACGGATGGGATAAGTAGAAGAAGAACATCACGGGCACATACAATATGCCCACTCTTCATGAAATCTTTTGTTGCAAAAACATAAAATCACAGCCATGCCTGAGAGAGAGAGAGAGAGAGAGATGCTGAATCTGTAGTCAAGAGTGTTGAACAAAGAATCTCTACAACCTTGTCAGTTCGTGAACATATCCAAAGAATTTGCTAAATACCTTGAATGCTGTGAGGAGATCAAAATTTATTGAGCATTCTATGAGGAGAGAAGATTGAGTCCAATAATGAAACTGTAGTCAAAGTGTTAAATGAAGAATCTTTTTTTCGCTTGGAAAAGCAATATATAATCTTTTTTTGGCTTGGCAAAGGGAAAAAAAATTGCTGTGCATTCTCATATTGGAATAAATGAATGAATGCATGTTCTACATGGCTAGAAAAGGTTAGTTTCGTTCATGAAAAATGGTCCTACAGATAAAATGTATGCTCCTAAACTACTCGAAGGCATCTAGCAACACAGAGTAATCATACATGAAGAAGGAAGAATCTTCTTACTCAAATATTCGTATGCCACAATCATTGTTGTGCCCCATGCCGACATGCTCGCAAACCTTGGGCCTAATCCTCTGTATAACCCTCTCCATCCATCTTCAGCAATCAATCTTTTCATAACTTGTCCTACATCTCGTTTCTCGGTAGTGTCCATGACCTCCAAAGAATCAAAATATTTTCATTAGAATTAATCAAAAGCTAAACATGGGACAAAAAAATAAAGGAAAACCAATGTAAACTGCCTTGTTTCAGAAACCATACTTACATTGGGTGGACATTTCTTCCTAGTCAAACATGTATTTATAGAAACAGGCATGCGCATAATTAATTGCTTGTGAAGAAAATATTAGTAACAGAATGAGACAGGTTCCGAAAGCAGTGTATGCTAGAATAAGAAGAATTCATTAGCCCACTTCTATATCCACATTTATACATTTACTCGAGCATGCATCCTCAGCCAAAAGTTAAATATCATAGTTTGCAGGGGTTTTCACGAATTTAACATAGTTTCAGTTCTTGATGGTTTTATATTCTAGGGGTTTTCACAAATCTATCATTTCAAAGTTTGTAAATATCATAGTTTCCCTTGCAGATTTTGGCATAGCATATAAAACCCTACCAAATATTAAGGTCATTCACATATATCCTTACCATTAACATCCATTTAGAACACTCAGGTTGCACGCAATAGATCCAGATCCCACACATTCTTGTGGACTGGAGAGAATGATGCTCTGGATATTCTTATAATCATAATAATTTCTTAAAAGGCATTATTGTCATTTAGAGATTTAATTAACAATCAAATGATAATTAACTAATGTGGACTAACCATGATGTCGTGTATGTAAGTTTTTAAATTCCGCAAGGATCTATATTTAAACTCAAACAAAACTCACTTATTTTGGAGGTTATATATATATATGTGTGTGTGTGTGTGTGTGTGTGTGTATAACATTTGATATATCATACATATCATCTAAATAAAAACAACATATGATAATGAGTGAAGCTGACAATTGCAGTACATCATATATCATCTTAGAGACAGCCTATTATCCTAAAATTACATTGAATGGGATTGGGTGTCAGGGCACCTATCAGCACCATGTCACATGATGTTGGTAGACCTCATGGCACTGTTGAATAAGCTGATGTGCATTTAATTGATTCTGATGAATTAGTAGGGTCTACTAAATGGTGTGTTTGGAAAAGGTATTGATTTGTATCAACATGTTCAGGTAGGTACCGATGTTGTGTCTGATATTTGTACAATTCACATTATTGCACTAGAAGAAGCATTTCCAGGATGAGTTCCTATTTGGAGTATGATATTAGTAAAGCATATTCCTTGTTTTATTGACTTCCATAACAACTATTTAAGAAACAATATGTGCACATCCTCCAATAAGAACTAACATAATGCAAAAATATACTTGAAGTCCTCAATCATCAAGTGGAGGACTAAGAACAAATGACATATGTTTACTCATATTTTGGCTTTGTTACATTTTGTTAACCTAAGCACATACTCATCCATCAGATGCAAAAAATTCAACCTCCCTTTGCTGCTCATTTTCAGCAAGTATCTTGTCAGTGACAATCAATACAGACATTTTTTAATAGCATAGACTGAATTATACATGAAATATTACATAGTAATAGATAATTAATTGGAGTTCAAAATTTCAAGGTTTCTTACCTCTCTCTCTCTCTCTCTTTTTTTTTGAGCAATCTTACCTCCATATTAGCAGTGAAGTTTATAAAGCATTTTTCACTCCTTTGCTTTGAGCTTACTTCTGAAGTATACATTAAAATATATTCCAACAATGAACGTATTCCGAATTGCTAAAATCAATATGCAATCAGAAGCAGGCTATATTGTTAGACTGTAGAGACGAAACTTCGGCAGAAATCACAACTGAAAACAGAGTAAAGATGAAGATGGTACCTGCAATCGAGTCTTAATTGTGTCAAGAGGGGTTGTGACACAAGATGTCACAGCACCTGCTACAACACCACTGGCTGCTTGAGCATAGACTATATTCCACTGACTAGATACATTTTTCTTCTCATTTCCACGACCTAGGAGCCTGCACACAGAGACCAGTAAAATACATGTACATGATTCATGAAAAGTGCACATAAGTATGAAGAAAAAATCATGACAAAAATATAGGCTTGTGTGTCTGTAAATGTATATGTGTGTGTGTGTATATAACTATATATACATACAAACATACATACGTACATATGTGTATATATTATATATACACATACATAAATGTATATGTATATAAACACATCAATGAACACTACTTTCTTAGCTTCTTTTACACAAGGAAAAAATCAATATTCCATGATTAAAATGTGAACAAAATACTCAGGCTTTAATGAGCTACAATGATCCACTCTAGATAATCTACCAAGTCATGTGAATCATCAAATGGACAAGAATTCCATATGGATGGATAACCCTCACTTGTTATATATTATGACAATGATTATGAGACAAAAGGCAATATCATCAGCAAATAGCCTAAACATGTTCTGTTGATGTCTAATTGCAATGTAAAACCACGAGTCTATATATTTGCATTATGAGGTGGTCAAATAGAGCAAGTTTCTCTCAGAACATGAATCAAAAAGATAATGATCAGGATAAGTTCTAACACAAAATGCACAAAAGGTATTATTGACCAAAATACAGAGTCCCATTTCTAGTGCCCAAAAGCATTAGACATGACCTGCAAAAATGACTGAATGTTCTATATTTGATGAAACATAATCGAGAGCATTTCCATTTACAGTCGATGGGAGATATCTAAGCATGAAAGCACGACATAATATATGAATAATTATCAAATCAAGTAGTGTACATCATCATATGCATGTTCTTCAACATAAGATTTAGCTTTAGAGTTGACAGGAAAGACAGCAACTTACTTCCAGATAATATGTTGGCTGGATCCATAACTTGCCCACCATACAGCACTAGAAGGAGGATATGTCATAACAGACAGGCCAAATCCTCTGTATAGTCCCCAGACTCCATCAGACTTGATAATTCTATGAACAACGTCAAATCCACCATTATACTTTGCAAAACCAGAGTACCCTTGTACCATCAACTTTTGGCTAACCTAGTAGAAAAACACCTTGTCATAGCTGAGTAGAATATGTGGATATGATAATAATGAAAGATGAAAAATAAAGGATAGCTCCAGGCTTCAAAATGGATCAAACCATCAATTCAAAGCACCTAGTTGTAACTAGATTAGAGCACCTTCTAGAGGTACTGAGACAGTGAGACCTATATGTCTGATGTTGATTATTCTGAACTGTGCAACCTATAGAAATAAACCACAATGAGAATGACAACTGCAACCAATATGGTCCTATGTGATCATCAGAAAATTTTACTTCTATATATAGACATTTCAACAGAAAGCAGTTCTGAATATCTAATTCCTGATTGAAACAAAATGTAGTTGTAAAAATTTATGACAATGCTATTTTTGCTAGAAAAGCTTCTTCTGATGTTTTTCTGGGAAAGAGGTTTACCTTTCAACTTAGCTTTTTTGGTTCACTGTGACGCGAACAGGCTTGGTTGTATTCATTATGCTTAGCTTGTTAATATAGTTTACTCTCTTCTTTTGGAAAAAAAAAATTTATGACAATGAGTGACCAAAAACCAAAAAAGTAAGTCACCACAACCTCTATAAATGCTAATTCTTCTGACTGTACAACCAACTGTTGGCATCACAATTGGGTTGTGCTTTTGCGACCTATTTAAGTCAAGTATATAGATTAACTCTCTCCAGACCTTGTATTAATAGGAGCCTCAGCAACTGACCTACCCTTTATATTGGTTTCTTATCATGAACTTTTTTTAGTGGAATGCAAGGCACTGAAAGATATTTGAGAAACACTGAAGGGTTCAGTTCACAGTTCTAAAAATGTGATGCATCAACAAACTCCACACTGATTGTGGACTATAGCTTTAGTGAGTATTATATGTCACTAGCCTAAAAAGGCATAATCTGGATACTCCTTTTTGAGGATTTGGCACGTGTGATTTATAGGCTCAAACTGTGACCACTTTGGTGTCAGAGTATCAGCTGTCTGTCATATGTGGACCATGTTGGGAGCTCTCATGCCTCCCAATGAGCCTCTGGTCTGACAGGGATTAGCAGTGACATATTGGAGCGAAGCACCTCCAAACTCCAGGTTATCTGTGAGAGATCCAGGTAATCTGTGAGAGGACCAGGTAATCCATGTGATAATTATAATAGTGTGTGGATACAAGAAATCGAGGGTTTGAGTGAGAGAAATCGGCATACCACAATTAGTTCACATCAAGAATAGGCTATAAATTTAATTAGTATATGAATTGCTATATCCTCCAAAAACACCTTCAGGAGTTTTCTCAGGATCTTGGCCCATTTACGGGCTCTGTTAATGAGACGAATAATTTACTTTGACTAGCAACTCATTTATTTTCAAAGAGAATAAATGCATAGATAACTTTTAGTCAAAAGAAAATTATGGGCAAGCCATCTTGTGAAATAAAACCATATTTCTCGAGCAAAGCAGAAAAGCAAATGTTGCTGGAGTTCCGGAAATTGACATATCATAAGAAATTGTTGAAAACCAACTTCATACCACATCAAGAGGAACAAACACGGCCTGGGAGCATAGAGATCCTGACATGCCAGCAATGCCATTTGCTATGGCAGCTTGAACTGGTTCAGAAAGTTTAAATGGTTCCACCAGCTTTAATGAAGCCTCTTTCGTCATTTCCAAAGAAGTGAGGAAAACAATCCTGGCAGGAACAGCTCCAGTTATAACTGTGCCGAAACCCCTGTAAAGACCAGGGATGCCATCAACCTTTACAATATTTCTGAAAGCCGAAAATACATTCTTCTGCACAGCATCCTTTGAAGCAACCTGCATCCTGGTCTTTATGACAGAGAGTGGATATAGTGCCAGAGTAACACCACTGAAAATTCCAGCTCCTACAACATAGAACTTGGTTTTGTCAAGCCTGCAGGATACAGTACGAAAAAAATGATAAGCACCTAGATTGATGAAAACGCAATTAGGAACAGAGACAAAAAAGCATAAGCATGCAATCTAAATTAAGGGTGTAGTACTAAAATCCACTGAAACTAGTGGCAAAATTAGGTTCCAATTGCAATGCTGGAGAAGAGGGGATAGGGGAAGAAAAGCAATGACAACACTGAGATCTCCATACGAATCATCGATGGTAGGAATAGCTCCAAACTTAGCTACCATGTTTTAATGAATAATGGAATAGATGATTCATGGTAACCTATTTGAAGGAACAAAAATGTTAGTTTTCCTAAACAAATTGAAGTTCTCTTTTTCATTTAATGAAAAGAGTCCAAAAAGTTCTAAGTAGTAATGCAAAAAGGCAATATGATAGTTAACTATAAAGCAAAGACCAAGACAGTTGTCAAATAGCCAGCATATCACTCAGAAAAGTTAGGAAGAGTAACTCTTACTAAATACCGACTTGGATATGAAACACCAACCAAGGCACAGTGTTGTGTTATTGAATATATTTGAATACCACACCAAGACATACTTTGAAAATTGTTCCATTGCATGAAATGTTTCTGGAAACCAATTTAAAATAAAACTAACCAAATAATTTTAATGGAAGCTCAGTGAAAATTCATAGAATTTAACTACCACACAAATTCTGAAAGAATTTTCACAGAGAACAGGAAAAACACTCATGGTTGACATAAGAAATTTATTCACAATTTGTTTCCTCAACATAAAAACATCCCTCGTTAGTTATATAATATGCATCACTATAAGATTGTAAAGTTTTATAATAAGGCCCTACAGAAAGGAACTCAGATGATCAAATCTTTGGTATTGGTAACTGGTGCTAAGCTAAAATTGAAATCTTAAGAGCATGAAGCAGATGATGGATGGTAATCTGAAAGCTCAGCTTCAACACAGCCTAGCCTAGACCATTTTTTAAGCCCTTTTTTCTCCCCAGAACGTTGTTGTATTGTTTGATTTGACAAGATCAAAATGTGCAACTAACAGAGAAGAGCTCTAGTTGATAGATTGACATATATGCTTAAGACAACAAAATCATCTTTCTTTGCAACATCAAGCTATGTTTATTGTGATATTCCTAATTCTCTCATAGAGACAGAAATAACCAATAACAGAAATATCCAATGGTTTTGCTCCATATAAGTAACATGAAAATGAATATAAAAAAAATCTAATGACAAAGCGAAATAAAAGGTTATACTCCAAGGGAAAAAAAGTGAATGACACCTGAAGAACCCAAAAGAGCAAATGGCATCGAATACATTAATTCAATCTAAGAATTCCATATAAAATCTCCATAAGTGGGGCGTTAATGAACAATCAATACATTCTCGATTTATATTATCTTGAAATTTCAATTAGAATCTGGAAAACTATTTTCACCATAGAGCAAAACCACCTGCTGGCATAAAGCACGAAAGAGAAAAATCCACTATTTGAGGAAGAATTTAATGAGCTAGCAAGTATCGGCACAAAAGACACAAGCAAGCCTCTAATTAATCTTTAGCAATATCCAAGCACATCTAAAATATCAAATCTTGAAAGAGAGAAAAAACCGAACAACAACAACAACGACCGAAATATACATACCCACAATTTCGAGGAAACTAATGATTCAGATGAAACAACAAGTTGAACCAGCACAGCCAAGAAATTCTCGAATTGATAGTCAAATCTTGAGGTGGAATTCGACAAAAAAGCAACCACCGACATAATAGAGACAAGTAATCCTCGAATCAACAATTGGAAATATCAAGAACACCAAAAATAACAATCCTGAAAGAGAGTAAAACCTGAACAACAACAAGAACGAACAACCAGATCGACATACCGACAACTTGAGTACAAGCAACGAGCGTTGACCCAACAGATAAGAAATCGTCGAGTTAACGGTAGGCAATGTCCAGGAACACCTAAAAAGGTCAAAACTCGAAAGAAACATCAAATCTTGATAAGTAAGCCTCGAGTTAATGCTAGCTAAAATCCAAGAACGTCATAAAAAAGCCAATCCTGCGCGCGTAAAGACGAACAAGAACAACAACCAGAATTGACTTACCCACATTTCCAAGAATTAAAGGAAGAATCAGACGCAATGTTCAAGAGTACCAATAATGCACGAATCTTGAAAGGAAACATAGAGAGAGGACGAGACGCTTTACTTGTCCCAGCTGATCTCGGTCTCGTAGAAAGATGGAACATCGGGACGGGCGATCTCCGTCGAACCCATTCACCTCAGCACCAAACTGAAAAAAGAGAGATCCGAGAAGAGAAGCGGACAACTCCTCTCCCTGTCTCCCTCTCCCCCTCCCTTGCTTGCGAGAAATGAGAGCCGACACGCTGATATTACAACTTGCAAGGTGACAAATTAGGATCCTCTACAATAATTGTACGAGTCCACTTATGATCGCACGTTCGTAATCGCATGAGATGATCGGAGTACAGTAACGGACGGCAGTGATGTGGGACATGGACGTCGCCACTGAAGGAATATTTTGGACGGGATCCGTCCTAGTCTCGATCATTGCTCGGTTAAAAACATTTTTTTTAAACTGATTAAATTAATTCAGAAAACATTCTCTTTTAGGTTGTTTTTAAAAACTGTTATCCCTTTTCATAATTTTCAAACAGTCATCCTTATTTCAAAAATCTCAAAAAAGATCCCCCAAAAGCTATTATGTATTTTCCATCCAAATCCAAAAGGTTTTTCCATCAACTGTTCACAGTATTTTTATTTCAAAAACATCACACAATGTTTTTGTTTCAAAAACCCTATATAGTGTTTTCATTTAAAAAATTATGTGAAAAATATTATTTAATATTTTTAAACTAGTCTTATAATATTATTTTTGATAAAAACACTACAAGACTATTTTAAAAGTACTATAAAATATTTTAAAAATACTATACAGTGGTTTTATATTTTGTGGATAAAAAATAATCTACAAAACATTGTGAATAATTGACGATTTTTTTTTTTTGAATTTGGGTGGAAAAAATGATAACTTTTTGAAAGGACATTTTTTGGAATATTAGAAATAGGGGTGATTGTTTAAGAATTATGAAAAGTGGTACCGTTCGAAGAAAAAAAACTCAAAAAGAAAATATTTTCCTTGGAAATGGACCTAAATAATTAATTTATTTTTTCAATTATTTTTAAATTTTGAATGAAATAACCATGCGTTTGACCATTTTTTACTACACAAAATCTACTGGACCAGAATCTAATCAGGAACACATCAGCATAAGTAAGAAGAGAGAGTTGCGAATCTAATCAGGAACACAACAGAAGGGCGTGGACTAGATTTATATGTAGCGAATCTAATTAATTAGAATTTGCCATCCAACCTTTCAACAGAACTCAAGCAAGAGAGAAGCAACAAACATGTTTTATGTTCATAATTTCTTCTCTTAGATGGTCTCTCACACTGATAGATAATTATCTCAAGTTTCACATCAATATAACAAGCATTCCACTTAAATAGCAATTCAAAGACAATGAGCGGTAGCCACAGGAGAACATAATCATCAAGAAAGCAGAAAAAGGACATGAGCCAGGATCTAAATTGGTTCATGTGCGATATGATGTTCGTAGATATACATGATGGTTCCCCAATTTGATAGAATTACCGATGGATGGTTTAACTGCTCTGTGTCAGGACTTCCGCTTCAGCTGCTGCCATGGGATCAGCCATCTTTTCTGTTTCTTCTTCCTTTTCCCCTTCTCTCTCTTCCGCCAGCTTCTTCCGATGAAGCTCCTCAGCTGCTCGCATTGCAGCTTGGTGTTCCGCCTGCAGGCGCTGCATTTCTTCCTCTTGCTGTTGCCTCTCAAACCACGTATCAGCATCAGCCCAAACTGAACAACAATTAAAATGAATACTTAGAGAACATAAAAAGGCCATCAAGCTAACCATATGTCAGATAAATGGTACTCTCATTGTATCATTGCTTCTATAATGTAACTTGCAGCGGTATAAGTAGGTCTACACTGATTTAATCAGTACATTTACATTGTGAATCAAAAAACAACAAAACACTTTTATGAAAGGGACAACACTATAGTAACTATGGTTTTTTGTCACTTGAGAAATTGAAGTGATTTGTCATCACTTAATCATCCGTAAAATCTCCATTCCAAGAAGATATGGACACTCACTGAGGGACACGAGAGATGAACATGACATTCATCATAGCATCCATTAATTGGAAAGTTAACCCTAAGGTATCTTGCCACACGGCATAGCTACTAATGTTGGTGACAAGCATCATTCAATAAGTAGTGTAACTCGTAGTGTTGTAATAACCTAAATTTAAGAAGTTAAGCTAATTTTCTGACTAATCATTATCACAATAGCCTCTGGTTGTCGAAATTAGGAACATAAAGCAGGAAAATACTCTTGTTCATCTAGTGATTCTCTTTTCAAAAGTTAAAAGAAGGCAAATAAATCCTACATATGGTTGTTTATACGATTTTATTCCCTTCTGATTTATCTATAATGCCACCCACTTATCATCTGCAATCTTTACTTTTCCTCTTTTTGAACACTAATGATTCAGTTTAAATGTTGGCCTCAAGGTCGGATGCTATCTCTTGTCTGCTGCAACATAATTCATCCCATAAAGTCCTTGTTATTCAAAACATTGTGAAACTCAGTGAAGCTGTGATGTCGCAGTTCCTTTCACTAGTAACTTTCCTGATTGGACTTCAACAACAGGTAATAGGAGCTGAATGTTCAAAGAATGGCTTGACCATACAACTACAAAACTAAGTGCTACGCGAATTCTTGTATAACTATTGACACAAAACAGTAATAAGAATGTACTCAACTAAACCCAAAAATGGAACCAACATATAATTGAGCTCACATTGACACTCAAACCAAAACCTAAATTGTTCAAATCCAAGACTCAAACTGATGCGGGAAGAAACCAACCGCCACCAACTTCTGCAATAACAAGTCGACAAAAGGACCTAACGATCCTACCCCACCCCTGCCCTGGATATGGCCTTAATGAGCTATGGCTGTTTAGCATTCCATGCATGGCTAGAAACACATTTTTCCCTTGTTTAGCAAAACAAGAAAAATAATTGACAAGTTAAAATATCATAAAATTGTTTGATGTGTAGAAATACATGAAGGTAGAAGCCATCAAAGTAGTGTACTCAAACTCAAAGAACGGACTGGTAATCAATGATTAGTAACACTGAATGTGCCAAGCAACATAGGAACATCTTGCTTCAGAAAAAAAGAGATTTTGAGACATCAATCTCGTCAATAATATAATGACCACATGATAATATAAGCTAAGAACAATAGATGTAGATTGGTTCGTAGAACAGTAAAAGAGGAAAGGAAAAGACTGCTCAAGATGGGAGGGATACTGACTGGGCTGGGCGGCCCATCCTTGCTCGCCACCCTTGATGCGCTCGGGGAAGGCGTAATTGACGGTGAGGACGCGGCCGTAGAGCTCGGCGCCGTCCATGTTGTCCATGGCGGCGGCGGCGTCCTCGCGCTCGAGGAAGGTGACGAAGCCAAAGGAGCGGTGCTTCTGGGTGGCCTGGTCCAGCGGCGTCTTCACGTCCTTGATGTCCCCGAACGGTATGAACGCCGAGTGCAGGATCGCCTCGTTCACCTCCTCCGCCAACCCACCTGTTCTCAAGCGTTCCCACCCCAGACCCCATAAGAAAGAAAAGGGCATCAGAAGAACACAACATTAGGCTAAAAGAATTCCTATGAGGCAATCCGTCGAACACGTTCCAAACAAGACGAAAAATCTTCTTCTTCTTCTTCTTCTTCTTCTTCTTTTCCTACTCACCTACATAGAGGGTGTTCTTCTGCACTGGGTAGTTCATGATGCTCGTCTCCTCCCACTCCGCTTCGGCTCTCGATCAATCGAAAGGGATGACGGGCCGCGCGACGGAACCCCAAGAGAACCGACATCTGTCGACGCTTCTATTTATCTTGCATCCACAGGACTCGTTCACGTGCACTGCACGCCAGAAGAGGAAATCCTTAATCACGTGCTCGGCACCTGAGGATTCTCAAAAACTTGCATTATATATATATATATATATATACACACGCACACTCCTCTAAATTAGTGATTTATATATTTGCCCCTCTAAATTTAAATATAGTCCATATAAAATAATATTATAAAATCCTTCAAAAATGTCGAAATGTATAATAAGCCAAGTATTTGAGACATTTATAAGATTAATTTTTACATACAATGATGGTCATAGTAAGCAATATTTAACTTGAAATCATTAATGCTTCTTGGAACTCTAGAAAGTCCAAAGTCATAACTTTGGTCACTAATCACCATCACTTTACTTGTGAGAAGAGATCAAAATGTCTGATGAAGGCATTGGTTATCCATCTTTCAACATGGGTTGGATTTGGGCTTACTAAGCTTATAATTCTCATAATACAACTAAGCGCTCGCTGAATAACCCAACCCAATTGGTCTGAGGTGAACGCAGGCTTCAACCATTCCAGTCTCGATTCTGGCAACGAGGAAGCTTTGTCACGTGAGCCTGCAATAAAAGAATGCATTGTACGTTTCATACGTGCCTACAGCCTACAGGTGCTACCTAACACGCCTCACATGTGACGTGCACGTACCTATCCTACAACTCTCTCTCTCTCTCTCTATATATATATATATATATATACAGAGAGAGGGTTTGTGAGATGGCGTAGTGATGCATGAACGTGAGAAGATTCTTCGTCTCCATCGAAACTGTGGCGCATGCAACGTGCAAATAATTGCTGCTATTATATTTGACATATACTCCCCTCCACCAAACTCTTTTGACACTTCGACGGATGCGTCCTTGACTCGACCACTCACCCACCACCACCACCATTCAAGTCTCCCAGCTTCGTGGTCCCCATGGAGGACAGTCCCATGCAAGCCAGTGAGGAGGTGGACTGCGTCGTGCAGAGCATCTCTTTCTTTCTTCTCGTCAAGCGTTTGGTCGTTGGGCCAAGCCATTAACGCCCACGTTGTAGTTCGATGATTGGGGAAGGACTAAGGTGAATGGAAACCAAATTTTTTTGGCCTAATTTAGGTCAGGTTCCAATCGAAGAGGGGAGTAATTAAGATGGGTAAAACCACCTCTTGTCTATTCATATATTTATTAAAGTCAATTTATATTCCTATCAATTCAACTTCAAAATATAGAAATTTATGCTTTGCCTATTAATATGTTTTTATATTATTATTATTATTATTATTATTATTATTAATGAAGTAAATGAATCACGAGACTGTGCTTCTTTTACTCGGGTGATAGCTCACAGATCACCATCTCACGACGCAGAAGAAACGAGGGAGAAAGCAATTGATATGACTGAGCCAACGAATGATGGCCTCTTACCAAACCCATGTGACCTCAACGGTGGGCTTCCAATGGAACCTTTTCCTTCGGCTCTATATTCTGATCTCACATCAGATCCAAGGCTGCCGATGTTAGATGAGTATTTCGTTAAAAAGCGTGCATTATGATCTTCTATCATATGACCGTTCGATATCTCATCGACGGTTACGGTAGTACGTAGAAGAGTGGATCCGCAAGATCGGATTCTGAATATCTCGCACGAATCACGGGGTTATTGAGCTTCACATCCGCCGTCGGCGTCTCGGCACCGACGCTTCCGCACGTGATGGCACGTGCCATCGCCATTTATATGGAGAACGAAACCCCTCCCTCCGGAGGAAACCATCGCGCTCTTGCTCGTCACTTCTCCCTCTTCTTCTTCTTCTTGGATCTGGTTTTTGTGTGGAGAGAGAGAGAGAGAGGAGGAATGGCGAAGGAGTCGTCGTCGATCCCGTGCACGCCATTGCTGAAGGATGAGCTCGACATCGTGATCCCGACGATACGGAACCTAGATTTCCTGGAGATGTGGCGGCCTTTCTTCCTGCCGTACCACCTCATCATCGTGCAGGACGGGGACCCGAGCAAGACGATCAAGGTGCCGGAGGGGTTCGACTACGAGCTCTACAACCGAAACGACATCAACCGCATCCTGGGCCCCAAGGCCGCCTGCATCTCCTTCAAGGACTCCGCCTGCCGCTGCTTCGGCTACATGGTCTCCAAGAAGAAGTACATCTACACCATCGACGACGACTGCTTCGTGAGTCTTCTGCCTCTTCCTTTCTTTTCAGATCTGGAGTTTTTTGAGTGAGAGCCAGGGGAGTTTGGATCTGAGAGAAAAGTGTGATTTTTGTCCCTTCCCCTTCCTGATTTATCGGATTTAGGGATTTCGTGCTTCGGCATTGAGTTTCATCTTACATTAGGAAGATTTGTTTTTTCTTTCATTTACTCGTTGTTTTCGACTTCGTAGCTTTGCCTGAATGCAAGATTTGTTTGACATGCAGAAACAACATCGAGTCACATCTATTCCTTAATCCTCTGTTTCTTCTTCTTGTGGTGATTCTCATATTCTGTATGCCAGATGCAAGTTTAATGTTCAAAATAATATTTTTAGCACACTAATTTTATATTAAATCTCACTGTATGGATCACAAGCTGTTCTATAGCCTGATCTGGCCAGATCCTGATCAGAACAGGTCAAACTTACTGAGCTGCATCCATTTACTTCCATAGATTTCGCCACTCCCACTGGTTGCCAACCTTTAATGTATTATGCAAGTCAAATGATGACTTCATCATGAATTCATCATCTGTTTGTTGCTTTTTTTGTTCATCTCATTTTTTATCATCTGATTGTGTGATCAAATGGTAATTTAATATCTGAACTTGGACTATTAAAATTAGGATCCATGCTTTCTGGATCTCGTTGGAAAAATAAAATAAAATGGTGAATCAATCATGCCAACTGAGGTTTGTGGCCTAAGGATACAACTATATTATAGATAGGTTCCTTATAGAATAATCCAAATAAACTCTGATTAGATATATGCCCATGTTTATTGGTAGCCCTTTCTTTCACTTTCTATGTTGTAACCACACTAGGTGGTAAATAGTGTGCACAAGTGCTACCTAGGATTGTATACCTCAACCTGTGGAAGGTCACCAGGATCGTGGCGTGTTCACTGGTGGTTGTCCTTGGGTTTAATTCTAAACCATAGTATTTGATGTTCTCAATCAGGTTGCCAAAGATCCCACTGGTAAGGAGATCAATGCACTTGAACAGCACATAAAGAATCTCCTTTCCCCTGCCACTCCACACTTCTTCAACACCTTGTATGATCCCTACCGAGAAGGAGCAGACTTTGTTCGTGGGTATCCTTTCAGCCTCCGGGAAGGTGCTGGAACAGCTGTTTCTCATGGTCTTTGGCTCAATATTCCTGACTATGATGCTCCCACTCAGCTCGTCAAGCCTCGCGAGAGGAACACAAGGTACAGCGTCCGGTGACAAAGATCTAAATTGTTGATTGTTTGCTGAACATTTTCTCAGTGTTGCTGACCGTCCTCTGCCTTTTCTTGTCAGGTATGTTGATGCGGTTCTTACCATACCAAAGGGAACATTGTTTCCTATGTGTGGAATGAACCTGGCCTTTGACCGTGAGCTGATTGGCCCTGCAATGTACTTTGGACTTATGGGTGATGGCCAGCCGATTGGGCGCTACGATGACATGTGGGCTGGATGGTGTACTAAGGTCAGCCATTATGTTTTTCTATTAGATAGATCAGTCTTTTAAATAATCTCATCGGACTAGACTTATGGTGGATCAATCTTAGCATCAGAACTTCAGTATGTTTCAATTTTGTATGTTCTTTACACTAGATGAAGTGTACGTCTAGAGCTAAGATACTCTACTAAGCAACTCTAGTTCTGAATTGTTGATGTTCTAATGTAGGTAATTTGCGATCACTTGGGATTGGGAATTAAGACAGGATTACCTTACATCTGGCACAGCAAGGCCAGCAACCCTTTTGTGAACCTGAAGAAAGAGTACAAAGGTATCTTCTGGCAAGAAGAGCTGATCCCGTTCTTCCAGTCTGCAGTCCTTTCCAAGGAGTGCACCACCGTGCAGAAATGCTACATTGAACTGTCCAAGCAGGTGAGGGAAAAGCTCGGCAAGATCGACACTTACTTCACCAAGCTTGCAGACGCCATGGTCACATGGATTGAGGCATGGGATGATCTCAACCCACCCAAAGTAGCTGCTGAAGTGCCCAATGGCCCGGCCAAGGGGAAGTAGAGGAGTAGATCATATTTATCATTTGCTTTCTCATTAGTGTTGTGAAATGGTGCTCATTATATATTTACCCCTTCAGATTTTTTTCATTTCGCTTAATTATATTCATGTTATATTTTTGCAGTCTGGTACCGCAACCCATTTTCAAACTTTAGTTGACAATAAAATGTTCATCTTTAATGGAATTCTGGTTTATTGTGGTACCTTGGATTCGTTCGTCTCCTGACACTGCTTATGCCTGTATGGTTGTGTTGTCCTCATTTCATAGTATCAAACCTAGGATATCTGATGGTGATGAGGTAGATGATGTTTACGTGTATGCCCTTCAAGGAAGTTAGTATTCTTAGTGCCATTCATTGAAAATGAAGCATCAAAGGGCAACACTAGCATCAAAAACTTTCAGGTGGCATTTGACTGTATAGAACAGCATGAAGTATGTTACCCCAAGTAGCCTAGAAAAAAATTCATCACCTTACCTGGTGCACCTGATTGTGGTGAATCATCCGATTGAAGTCGACAAAATTCTTGATTGGTGTTGCTGATCCATGTTGAGAACCACCTAAACTGGTAGCAAAAATCTGATCCCAATGGAAAAGATGTAAATCAGTGGAGTTGATTATTAGACAATAAAATAGAGCTGTTGAAATCTAATGTTCGTAGAACATAACTGGATACATCAGTTGGCACCAAGACAAAGATCATCAGGTACACCACGGAAGTGTGCTCATGCTTCATGGTTTTGATGGTCAAAGCACAAGCAACTTTATGATATTTGAACTACAAGGCATGTCAGATTCTGTTAGAGAACTTGAACAGGAACCAAGCTCTGGAGCTGCTATTTTAATTTCATCAGCCAGTTATTGCATGCATTTATGATATTTGAAACAAATGCAGTAGAGTACGCTCGATTTCTCTGCAGCATGGCAAAACCTTCATGTAGATCCCTGGAGCCTTGTACACTCCAGAGGGCAGTCTAATTTACAATGCATTAGACATGGAGATGGGCAGTAAACAGTAAACCTTAGGAGCAAAAGACGACGGGAAGATATGACATTCCCATAATGGTTTTTTTTTCCTTCAGATCAAAATGATGCTATGTACACAGTAAATGTAACGTCCCAGGTGAAACGTTGTGACTACTGAGAGAAGGCCCTTCGGCTGTATCCTTTAGTAGTCTACAGGTAGGGAAGCACGAACCATGGACCATGCCACGGGCCCTCGGAATCACAAGATCAAGTTTCTAAAACTTGAATTGTGGTAGATGTTGTGGATTTGTGGATCTCATGTTTGAAGCAGTGACTGGCACCCGGACAGTAGTACCGTAGGTAAAGATAGCCATCAATGCATGTTGAAAAGATCATGGATCTACTGATTGACAAGCATGTCAAGCCCTCATGTTATGCAAATGAAAGTTCCTCTTGAATTATTTTGAGCCATAAAGCCGGCAGAGTGCATCACTCTTCCAGACTGAAGGATGTCTTCAGATGACTAAATCTTGAACCTTCATCACTTGTGGTTGTTTAAAAATCAGTAACCTGCATTTGTCATCAGCTACCGCCAGTACACCAGATTTGGATTCGATTGACGCACACAAGATGCTTCCCATTGCTGTGGTCGGGATAATAGTAGAGTTAGATTCAAGGTAATGTACTAAACTGAAGGATGTAGTGCAAAATTGAGCAAGACTCACGTTACTTGAAGATATAACCACCAGGTGCGTGGTTCAAAATGGAAACCAAAAGTTAACTAGGATGTAAAACAATAATTTTATTCAAATGCTTTAAAGTTGTGCTTCCGAAGATGCATCTCAAAATGAAATATCCGTTAAGTGATTTGATAACCATTAAAAAAAGGTATCGGGAAGAATTATGAGCATAAAGATTTAATCGATAACATACAGAAAAGATCTCAATAGAATTTGAGAAAAATGCAGATTATTGTAGGTTTGTATTAAGTAGCAATAAACATGAACATATCCGACTTACATTTTAGAGAGATCAAGTTGGCCAACTTCTTCCCTGTAGATAATTCCCACTTGTACACAAGACCATCATATGTGCCAATAATCCCATAATCAGCAGAGGCAACAGCAGAAGAAGCTCTGTGATAATAACAGACTGTTATTAGATGTGCTCAGCAAATACTATACCACATCTCCTAGAAGAACTATATTACTTTATAACTTTTGTAGCATTTGACAAATCATGATTTCAAAGAAATAGTATATTAAGTTTGAAGATAGGAATGAATTCCTAGAAGATTATTTTCTACACAAACAAATATTTCATTCCTATCTTCAAACTAAATATACTCTATCTTGAAAAAATTTAGAGTATAAAATTACATTGGCAGCTCACATGTGATGAAAAAATCTATGGTCGAACTTTCACAATTGATGAAGATCTGCCATTTTTTCTGATAATGATAAATATTACATTGCATCCTGCAGTAACTATTGAGAAATTAGATTAATATGCTGGATATTGGAATTACCTAGGATCCAACACACTCCCCATGATTACCATATTTTTCAGTAAAAGAGCGAGTCTCCAC
This sequence comes from Musa acuminata AAA Group, assembly GCF_036884655.1. Taxonomy (NCBI): domain Eukaryota; kingdom Viridiplantae; phylum Streptophyta; class Magnoliopsida; order Zingiberales; family Musaceae; genus Musa; species Musa acuminata. Next base: position 38,565,512 of record NC_088330.1, read on the forward strand.
CATCTGTCCGGATGTCTGTTTGGTTCCTTCAACTGATAAGCCACTTGATCTTCTAAATCTGAAGCAGCAGAAACTAGTATCCAAACGGCTATATCTTGTCTCAATGGCAATGGATTTGCAGCATGTTCGGTAACCCAATCATTTGCCTTCAGTATCTCTTGCATGTGCTCCATCTCCTGAGCAGCTGAAAAAATTGTCTCGTCTTTAAAGCCGAAGATACCAATTGGAAGCATCTGAAATATCAAATTGCCTGGGGATGAAAACATAGCCAGGAGAGCACGCTTTGAGATGTCCCTGGAGGAAACCAGATATTCAGCCATAATATTAGGCAAATTGAGTTACAGATCAAACTTTGGCAAAAAAAGGACTTCTTTGACAAAACTAGCAGGAAAAAAGAGACAATAAAGTTGCAGAGCACAAGATACAAATCAAGCTAGCACAGCAACTCCTATAAACAAATGAAGGGAATGTCATGATTGACCAATTAGACATATAAAATACCAAGCACAAAAATACTCACAAGCCCACAATACTAAAAGATCTATCATCAGAAACAACTATAGTTGAAAACTAGGCATAGAAGAAAGCCATAATTACTGACAAGACTGACATAGTTCAAGAAATTAAAAACTTTTAACATGTGATATTGTGATGCAAGTTACGGAACCTACCATAAGCCAAATCCACCAGTGCCGTTATGACCAACAATAATGGAGTCACTCTTTGCTACCATTTTCAGCTCTATTGCTGGTGTAAAGTGATCAAAACTAGGTAGCACGAACTCCTCAAAAGCTCCACTGCAGGTAAATCAATGACAATATGATGATCACATATCACAATTCACAAAACAATAATAACGAGTAGTTTATATCAAACTACTAGTTTATCAACTGAGAAATTTGCACATTCTACAGGAAAATGTTAATTTGCAATGCAAAATAACTGAAGGCAATACCTGACTTCATGCACAAGATCTGTATATGTAAGAGTCAAGAACTAACAAGCCAAAAATATCTAAGATTAAAAGAATGATAATTAAATTGAAAGGTAGTATTAAATAGTAACTAATCTAACATCAAATGAGTTTCTGTACTGCATAGAATTTACTTTTTAAATTACCTAGTGAAGCTTTAGGTGAGTAATCTTGGTATGTTAGGATAAGCATATCCACAAAACAGGGACTATAGTCAGTCATCTGCTTGACGAACAAGTGGTTCTCCCTCTGAAAGTTCAAGACTATCACTTTTCCTTGATCATCACACCAAGCTTGCTCAATGTCTCTTTGGTTAGGATTCAGCATTAAATCATGGATTGTTGATGTCAAGTTGAGAACTAATTGTAGAAGAATAATAACCATTTTATGGTGAATCTTATAAACCAGAAAACACAACACAAGGACTATGCTTGGAGATAATACTTCTGATCTCCTGGACCAATTTGGAAATGATCCAAGCCCTGATGACTTTAGTGTTGAGTTTATAGAATTATTGGGACATTTAAGGGAAAACATTACGGCCAAGAGGTACAAGGTCATCTATGCATTTAATGCGGAATGGAACAGAACTAAGACTCGTCTTGTTCCCAAAAGAGATAATCCTAGCGTGTCACAAACTATAGACTCATTGCTGTCTGCACTGTGGTCTATAAGATTCTCATCACAGAAGAATGCAAACTTTGATCCATTTATCATTTCTTCTGAGCATTCTTGATTCTGTGGCTGGAGGAACATTCAAAACAGTTTCCGAAATGCCCAGGAAATTACTTACAATATTAATACTTCTTAATTCCATTAAGAGTTTCATAATGACAAAGGAAGAATGAAAAAAGCCGATGGTAATCTCTTGGAAGGTTCTCAAGGCTCTAAGAATTCAAATGAAATTGAACTTGAATTTTGTTAAATGAATTTTAGAATGCTAGTGCTTCTTATAGTGTTACTGCTAATAGGTTTAATTCTAGGTCATCCTATGTTTCTCCATGTCTCTTAATATGGTGAGAGAGACTTTGGAACTAAGTTTCCTAATTCCTACCTTCACTTTTGACTAGAAAACCAAATTTAAACCTTCTTCCTATTTCCCACATCCTATGATGCTCAGACAGGAAAGCTTATTAAAGAGTATAGATTTTGACCATCAAACCATAAATGAACATACATGGGGAACGGATGCAAAGGAAGAGAGGGCAAAAGGCAAGAGGTAACTGCCATCTTTACGACCACCATGAACTACCTCCCTGCTTCACCTACATAAACAATAAAAAAGACATGCACACATGGACATAACCCACCAAGAAAACAAAGAATAAGGAAGGAAGAATTAGATTTGTTAACCAAATCTTCAAATATGGTGATCGGTGACTACCATGAGTCATGAAAACATACTGAAGCATTTCCAAAAAATCAGCATGTTGGAACTATACTCGCGTATTCTAAAAAGACAAGTGGAGGGAATATTTTAAAAAATTATCATTAAAGAATGTATACCTCCACTTGCAGTTCATCAGCCAGACATGCAATGTCCCACTCGCTTCAGCAGCTATTAGATAATTAGGTTCACAAACTAAAATGCAGGACACTCTCTCTGTTGTCATCAATTTGGCCAATGGTAAGACATACCCAAAGTTTACTTGTCCAACTCGTACAGCATTTTCTTCATGACAATCAGATTCGCATGTTGGGCATGAGCAGTTGATATTTCGTTCACTGCACATATTCAGGATTGATTAGAATGATTATGCAATCAAAATTCATCATCCAATAGACATAACTATCAAATGCAGGTGACTTTTACAACCTGCAAAGAGGTACTTTGATACTACTAAGAAAAACAAGGGACTGGCTGTCAGGCATGAACTGTAACCCAGATGTATCAAATGCTGTCTACAAGAAGAAGACACAAATTAAGTCAATTTCATTGAGGGAATGTTACACAAGCACATAATCTTCTGATGGATAATTTACCCTTTTAATTGAAGGTCCTGTAAGGAGATGCAGCAGCAGTGGTGTATACCCAATAAAAGATGGGCAGTTTCCTCCCTGATCTTTAAGAGAAATTGTGTATATGAAAAGGTTTCTTTCATTGCTTTCTTGAAGGCCACAAGTCACAGAAATTTGTAAAGTATTTTCCTTTGAGCTTAAGAATATAGACAGGACTGGTTCTGGGTGCATATAACAACCTGCAAGCTCAAAAGGTCCACCCAACTCTTTATTTGATTCAAATGAACAACCATCCAGCTGACTATTCTGTTTGTGTTGTTTATCAAAAAAAATATTACTTTCTTCATCTACGGTCACCCTCATGGTTGGATTTTTAACTGAAAAAGTTAAATCTTCAAGAACATCTCTGCTTTCATTATGCACATCTTTTACGCACTCCTGATATGGTGGTAGCCAAAGATGGGTGGATGATTGAAGCTTATTCATAAAATCTGTGGTCCTCTCAGCACATAATGTAGAAGGATCACCAACTTTAGAGCTTTTTATGTTGGCATTGACATATGTATCCAAATCATGGGCTTGAGAAACCAGCCTCAAATTTGATTTACTACTTATCTTCCTGGTTTTTGTACTTTCTGCCATTTCTGATGTCCTTGGAGTCAAGTATGTCTCAGTGGCATCATCATCCATATAATTTCTGCATATTATACTTTCTGAAAGAACATTGCATTTGCCAGAAAAATGAGATGGATTCAAAAGCTTCCCTATATTGAAACTGGAAGGTTGCTGCCCTTCAGTTGAAAGTATTATGTTTGGCATATGAAAGAAAGAAGCAGAATCTCCCTTCAAGTTAACCACTGACTCACTGTTACCTAATGGAAATGTATGAGCAGCACTTATTTGGTCCCTAAGCTTACAATCTTTATGGTCAGTAATATTGTGAATTTCAGACTCAACCAGCTTATCCGAGGATGAACTTTCGAGTTCTTTGTTTGGGATCTCATTGATATGAGAAGATTCTTTTATAACCATCATGGAAGTTCTTCTCTCCCCCAAGTTAGACTCAGAATTTACAGCAGAAGGACATTGCTCAAGACATTCAATTTTACCTTTTGCAGGTATGACCATTTCTTCTAGGACATCTTCTCCATTTCCAGTATTTAGATTCTGAAAATCATCATGCTTATTGAAACCAGGATTCAAGTATTGCAACTCATGATCAACACAAGCACCTAAACTGCAGGAAGCATCTGAAATATTTTCTTTCCGGACAAAGAGATCATCATTAAGTGCTTCTTCCAAACAGTGTTCAAGAGAATCAGTTAACAAGTACTCACCCTTCTCAGTTTCCTTAGGCATCATAACTACTTTATTAGAATCAGAAGGAACTTGTACCTTCTCTGCTTCAGCAATAACAGGTTTTGCAGTGATAATTTTTTCTCTGGTTATATCAGAAGCTGTACAGTCAATTCCATAAGCCATAGTTGAATGTTTCTTTATATGGACAGTGCAATCATTCTCAAAGCTATCTGGAATCATATGCTCTGCATCATCCAAATATATTCTTCTATCAAATTGTTCCATTTTTTTCATCTGGTATTGACAATTAACACCTGACACCAATATTGGGTCGCTCAATCTCTCAGTAAAATTTTCTTCTGTACCACTCAAAAGCATGCCAGCTTCAAACTCTCCTGAAAAATAAGAACCAGAGTGTAACAGAAAACAACTTTTTTCTGTCAATTGGGAGATCGTATTACAGAGAAATGCTTTCTCAACACTGAACAAAGCAAAATATTATTGACCCATCTAATTAAGTATGAATACCTTGAAGTATGTTGCCATTGAAGTGCTCACTTCCTACTTTATCTTGATCATCCTTTACTTCCTGACTCCAACAACGTGTCTTCCCTTTCACACAAGTCTTCTCAAGAAGAGGAACAGCTCGAGGAAGCAGAAAAGTCATCATAGACTTTGCCAGTTCCTGGTCTGCTAAGTTCAAACTAGGATTTGAGGAACCTGATGATGAGACAGCTTCTGGAAGTGAATCTTTAATAAGTTCTTTTAAAGTAGCATCATCTGATGATGAGACTACTTTTTCTGATGGAAGTTCCAATTGCCTCAGTCTACCATTTGATGATATATCAAGCTGTAAGAATTTTCTGTTCAGGTCAATGAACGATGGAAGATACATTCTGTATATAACAAGAATACATATGTTTAAGATCCACAGGCAGCACTAGATAAAAGTAAAGGATAATATTGTATACAAAATGTCAATAAATTATGAAGCAACCATTAAAGACATAAAATCATATTTGATCAAATAATTCATTATATGTGAGCTTCAAAAGGACCATTGCTTGCTGGATCCATAAAAGGATAAAAAGAAAGTATGTGACTACATATTCTATCTATGACGCTACATGAATAAAATAATAAATGTAAAAGAATTAACATTTTTCTCTTCAGTTGAGGTATTAGAAAATTTTAATCCTGATAACCAATAAGTTTATGTATGCCTTTATGCACACATAAATACATAAATGAATACATGTATATACAAACTTGTGTAGTAGTTGTTAAATACTAATGACAATTGGAAAAATTAACTAACTTATATTCATTTTATGTAGAGATGAATTTCAAAACTGATATCGAATGTGCTATGCATGCACGTCTAGATATCAATAGATTAATCTAGACTTCAAAAACCATTGACCAATATCCACACCTAAGACAGCAAATTCAACATCCACCAACAAACAAAAGTTCAGATAGAAGTTCAGGAATGCTTATAAGGATTTGCATTTTGAGCCACCAAATTCAGCATGGACTGACAAGTAGCATAATGATTGTAGAGCAAAGAGATGAGTTTTCAAGCTTGATAAGTCAATCCTGCAGTCTGCCAATAGCCAAAACAAGTTGTATTTTCATACCAGAATAGAATAACAACCAAGATTCCAATAAAGTTTTCTGTATCAGTTCATCCAAGAAATTGAGCTCCATCGTGAAGTCAAGGATACCCATAGTAATGACAATGGACTAAAGTTCCTAAAAGTCAACATCTGATATCTAATGTGTCCATAATGCTAATGAACAAGGGATTAGAAACTTTTAAGGAAAGCAAAAATCTCATCTATTGCTTCATTGTATATAAATATTTTAATAAGGAAATCTGTTTACTTAAGAATTCCAACAACAACAACAAAACCATAAGTCCCAACTATTTGAGGTCGATTACATGAATCTTTTGCTACCATTAAAATCTTTAAAAAGTTATATGTTTAGTTGAGTTTATGATATTTAAATCTTTATTTATAACTTCTATTAAAGTATTTTTAGGTTTTCTTTTACCTCTACTCATACTACTAACATTAATCATTTCAATTCTTTTGACCATTGCATCTGAAGGCCTCCTAAACACATGATCATATCGTCTCAAACGATTTTCTCTCATCTTCTCCTCTATAGAAGCAATATCTAATTGTTTACGAATAAAAATATTTCTTTGTTTATCTTTCCTAGTAACTCCACATATACATCTCAATATAATTGTCTCGACAACATAAACTTTTTGTATATGTTGTTTCTTAGTTGTCCAACACTCAGATCTATAAAACATTATTGGTTTCACAATTGTCTTATACTTAAGAATTTCATGCAAAACAAATATAAATTATCTTAAACTACAACAAGTGGCCATATATGTATTACAATCTATAACAAAAGGAGAATTTTCAATGCAACATGTAAAAACAATATTCCCAGAGCAGCTGTGCTAAATACTCTATAATTTGGGTCTTTAACAAGCCTATTAATAGAAATCAATAATTTGTTCTTCCATGCCTTTTCGTTCCCACCAATCATCTCAAGTAAATCGAAAGTTGGTCAACAATGGGCAAACAATATCTATCCTGATCACCAAAACAAGTGATTATTTGTGGTTTTACCATATCACTTGTGCAACACTTTTCATATACAAAAGTACTAACAGATACATTTGCAAAAGTTAATAAAAACTGAAAATGAAAAACTTCAAAATTCATGAGCACAACAAGAATCATGACAAATTAGTGACTTCACGATCTAATAGTATGTTACCACGTTATTGTCAGCATCACAAATATTGTCCACGTAAGTCAGATGAGGATCTCGACTTGTAAATTTGGTCTCCCTGACAAATATAACATGTTTTTCAATAGAATTATCAGGATCTTCCATTTCCTGCAGAAGCTCATCTCTGGCAGGCAAGAAATGACAATTTCCCCCAACAGCAGACGCTTGCCCTAACAAAATGTCAAGATCTCCTCCATCTCTATTCTTATTTTTACTGTCACTTCTACAATCTGTACTAGCTTGACAGCAAGTCTCATTACTTAAAGCAAAAGTGTTACAGTTTGTTGAGTAACCAAGATGACTTTGAGATACCTGAAGTTGAGAAGTCTGAAGTCTTGATGAGGGCATATTGTTTTCTTTGACAAACTTTCTTTTTCTAATTTCAGCATGAGAGCAAATCTCATTAAGTTGTTCTGGATTTCCAGCTCCAGAATCACTTGGTGCATATTGGCATCGAATCCTTTTAGCTCTGACTGCATTTCTATTGATTCTACTACAATTTTTGTTCATTGTACACCTTTTTCTTGCAGTCCGACATTTTCTTGAGTATACAAGCATATCACTACAATCAAGAGAGTCCTGAATGTGCATCTTATCATCCAATCTAAGAGCTTCATTGCCAACCGGAGGGGATAAATAATCTGGTTCTGTAACTCCATATACATTGGCCAAAAGCTCACGAAGCAGTCGCTGAACAAATGGATTTCTGAATCCAAAAAGCTGTATTATGCCATAAAAAGGAAAAAACACATTAAGCAAAAGAAAGATGCAAGTGTTTGTTCTAGTTCCGTGAATATAGTACTTTATGGTGTATGAAAGTTCATATGGTGAAAGATTTAATTTAATAATTTAGACTCCAGGTACACTCCTTTGCTGGTGATGTAAAGCAGTTTACAGAAAAAAAGTCAAACGAACACTGCCAGAAATTTAAAAAATGACATAGAAGTGGGAATAAAATGAAGGGTTGGATTGGACAAATGTCAAGTTTCCCACAGGCCTTAAAAAGAGAATTGAATTAGTTTGCTAACACTACAACTGAATTAGTTCACAAATTCCAGTGGTACTCAATAACTTTCAGGGCATGTATAGTTTCATTAATAGAAAGGTGGATTCCAATTTGGTTTCAAAAATAAAAACAAAGTTTAGCAGAAAATGAATTTTCTCTTCACTATGCCAGTGGTAGGCAATCTAATCTTACATACCATACCAAATCATCATCTTTGGATGTGAGACAGACTGCAGTAGTGTTACAAATATAATAGAAGTTCAACAAGAATTTCAGCTCCAAAATCATATGCTAATAAGTGATGTATTTAAATCAATTGTGTTAAGAATGACAAATTCTTCAAAACTCATACTTCAACAAAAACTCAGTTGGTTGATAAGATGAAACCAACAACCAATAAACTTTTTATATGGGGGAAAGGTATAATTTGACAAGCTCTGACCTTGAGATACAAGGGCAGCAGGACTACTAACAGAGGGTACTTATCTCAGCATGGTTAGAGTCAAACAAATTAATCCCCATAAATCTACATATCATGCAGATCATTTTCAAGGAAACAAAAGTTTGCTCACCTAATATGAAAATCAGGTTTGTAGAAACATACCTCAACCCCATCAATCTTAGAAGAAAACCTCTTTCCATTCCGGTTTTTCACCCTGGGACCATTCGTCTTTTGCAAATTTTCCCATGCAATATCGGGTGTATGCCCAGTTGATGAGTCTCCATCAGTTGATGCGACCTGCAGATTCTATGTAGTTATCACCTTGAAGCTGATCCAGAATTGAACGACCACAAATACAGTTGGCATCGACAATAGGCAAACAAGGGAGAGGGGCACACTTAAATGAACAGACTAGAAAGTGTGGGCAAGGAAGGGGACTTGTAACAGACCACAAATAGAGGGCCTTTAACACCTTCATGAATTTCCATCTGGTACATGTTTCCACCATGAGTTCGGACAGCATGATATCCAACTGGGTAAGGATATCTATCTTTACCCTGTCAATATTAACAACAATCACAAATATGTAAGCACGATATCAATCCCAGGTAAACCACATATACTAAAAGCAAAAGGATGCATTAATTCAGCTAACTACATAACTGCAGAAAGCAGACAATATCACACAAAAATTGGCTACAAAATTTACTTCCATTGCGATGTTACCACATAAACTCTATTAAGAACAGCATTAGTAGCACCAGACAAGACAATTAGAATTAACTCGGCCTGGCATAATACACCTACATACACCCATAAATAAACATATATCTCATGAAAATCTTACTTATCTATCGCGAGTTGCATGAGAACTCTACTAATAGATACTATTTCAGGGCTTCATCTTTTAAACATATGTACTCTGGGTTCAACTTGCAGAGAAGAGCATCTAATATTTATGGAAAGGACAAGTATCTCAATCAGAAGTTGGCATGCATCAATTCAAATCCAACCATAGCAAACATCTTGTGTGGAATGCATGCTCATAACAATATTTTCTGACTTCCAATTTTCACAGTATGCACTCTCTGCTACATTCTACATTGCATGGCCCTAATCAACTTAGATTTCTTGATTCTTTTACCACTTTGTTGGTCCATGAACAGTCAAATTCACAGCATGAGTTCCCTGATTAATATGTGTTGGTCAATCATGAGCACTTCCACAACTCGATCTAATGGGCGATAACCTTCGCAGCACCCAAGATTCTCACCTAATTAAACTCGAGAAATCAAGTCTTCATAGCATGACGGTCGTTTTTTTTCCTTAGAAAATATTTGCCACCAAATGCAGGGACGAGTCTTCGATTAGCCACTCGCATAGCTGCTCTGCCACAGAGTTTTGGGACATCACGCGCGCAGGATCATGGCCCAGCACAAAGGAATCTAAATAACCTACAGTGTTCGAGACTTTTGAGTGCGAGAGGGAAAGAGAGATCGAACCCTAGAGGCGCTCCAGTACTTCTTGTCCCACGGTCCACGGTAGAGGGCGCCGATGGAGGTGATTTCGAGGTCGTCCCGATCACCACCGCGAGAGTTTCCGTCCTCCATCCACGGATCGGCGAGAGGGTTGCAGCAGCGCAAATCTACTCAAACAACGACGCCGGAGGCGGCCATCCTCTTTTGCACTAATCCATCAATTGGGTGGGAAACATGAAACATATTCTAGCGATGTCGATTCGCAACTTGAGTCATATGGGCTTTCTCCGGAGTTTACGTCCCAGAAAACAGCTACCCCCTAACGGGCTACGCTCTCTCGGCTCACAGACCTGACGTTCTATCTATGGGTCCCACACGGTACGTGAGAGGCCGGCCGGAAGCGGTCGTTGGGGACACGAAAAGTTCCTAGTTTTGCCTTTGCTCTGACTCGATTTGTGCTTACGCGCGTGTTGGCTTTAAGAACGTATTTTCCCGCCCAAAATTATATGGGCTTTCTTACGAGAATGGGCCGCTCATAGAGGGAACCCATAATTCCAAGAGTCACCTAAAATCAATTGAATTTTTGGGATATATATATATATATATAAATATATATATATAACACATTTGTTTTTATACATTTTAATATGGCATATACATCTAAAAAAATGAAGTTCATTCATACATATCCTAACTCCTATTTACACTCATTTGGAAAATTCAAATTAATCGTGGCTAGTTGTAGTTTATATATAGCTTCCTATTCACGATTCTTTATTTATTATTCACAATCTCTCATTATTGATCATTCTTTAAAAAATATAACATTATTTTCTTATTTACATATCTTTTTTTTTTCTTTCCCATAACCTCTTATTTTGTCTTGCTCCATATTAAAATCATCATCACTTGCTATCGATGTCACCTGTCGACGATGCTAACTATCGATGCCATCACCACCGATAATACTTGCCGCCCCCTCAATGCCATCATTCAAGAAAGAAGAATATGATATTTACATTCATTTGTGAATATAAATTTTAGAAACATGAAAAATTTTTAGAACGAGGTTGTAAATGATAATAAGGGGTTACAAAAGTAATATTCATTTATATTAGTTAATTCAAGTTAAAAATATTTAAATACCTAAAACATCTCTAATATTTATAGAATCATATATGTCCTTAGAAATTTTGGTCCAGCATGTTGTTGATCTACATCAAAAAATAGTTTGTATAGTATAATATAAAATCATTGAGAAAAATGCACCAAATATATGTTAATATACTTTTTTATTCATGAATAATCATTTATTACCACAATAACAAATAACATAAGGATGAATAATCTATTATGTCATGGACATGTTAAATGGTAGAAATAGAGGTATATTATGATCTAAAAAAATATTAAAATGATATAAATAGAATAATACTCTTGATTTGACTTTGATAGTTTATTAAACATAATTCAATCATACCAAAAAAAATGTATAGACTATCTCTTTGGTCTCTCACATATATATCTTCTGTTAATGTTCATTCACCTTAGGTTGAGTCAACATGGATAATAAAATGCATATATTTAAGTCTTTTTTTTAAGAATATATATATATATATATATATATATATATATATATATATATATATAGAGAGAGAGAGAGAGAGAGAGAGAGAGAGAAAGAGAGAGAGAGAGAGAGAGAGAGAGAGAGAGAGAATACCTCTGTGGTTTTTACAATCTCAATTAGATTTTGCATGCCAAACTGTTTGAGAGGCCAAGAGGAACTCAATCATCATGGCAATCGCATGCCAAGTAGTGAATCCATCACGGCCTTTCAATTCAAGGCAAGAAGGTAGGCTTCTCAAGAACATCATGCTGACAGTTCAACAAAGAGGCTGTTGTGGCTTTTGAGGTAATCAAACCTACAAGGACCACACAACATGCATGGCATCAGTCCTTTGCAATGGCATATAGGTTTATCTTATCTGAGATTGATGTGTCATTATGAATTTGCCTTGTGACAGCACCTCACTAATCTTTGTCTTGTCAAAAAAGCAAAAGGCATCACTCTCTGTGTTTTGCATGCAGTGTTGGGGTTTTGCAGTGTCAGGTTGGATTCTTTTATGTGCACTGGTTGGCTATGGCAGCACATACATAGTTCCCATCAAATTAACCTAACAATTCCCTTCTGCTCATCAGTGTTTGATTCATCTCCAGCATATGATTCACCTTTCATGCAGCTTTCGAATCTGAAAACGAATGATTAAGGTCCGTAAAATCGACATATCGTAAGTGTCAAGTTTGATGATCAAATCGATATAATAGAATTTAGTCTACCTTTATACAAATGTCACTTGCATTTAAGGTGGGGTTCGATATCAAATCGGTCTATAAAAAATTATGTTTGAGGTATGTCCGATAAGATCTCTTTAATATTAAACATTATTAAATATTCTACGAGAATATTTTGAATACAACTAATTGAAAATAAAATATTGAGAGAGAGAATCCTTTTATGTCTCTTTTTTTTTTTATTGTTCAAAGACTGCTTATCATTAAGAAAATAGTATTCAATCATGACAATATATTCTGTTGGGATCTGACAGGACAAACTTCATTCACTTGTTTTATCATTTTCTGATGTTAAGTTCTGACAAAAGTTGACAGTATTTATCATATCAATGATATATCCACAGATATTATCCGATTTTAGTCCTATCAACTATATAGCCGTAATGATATGAGGAATATTCGACAGAAAAGAGAAACCTCTTCCAAAAAGGAATCTTCAAGCTCTATATATTATATCAAGAAGCTTTCTCCATGGCTGCAACTTCATCTTGTGCATCCAGTGAACTTATTCCTTGGTGCAGTAAAGTGCAACCTTATTCCACACCAAAACCCTCTTCATCAACAAGAAGTTCACAGACCTGAGAACATGATTCGATTGCAGCTTCTTTTGACTCTTTAATCTCTCTCTCTATCTCTCTCTCTCTCTGAGAAGAGAGGGTTGGCAGTCCTATTCATTCTTCCATCCAGTTTTGGTAGAGATGAGACCCCATACATGTAAAGGGTAAACCTCAATTCCTGATAATACAGTGCTGAGTGGTGGAGAGTGAAAGAAGCCTCCATCCTCATGTCTTAATCTCAAGAAGCCAGCAAATAGTTCTTTGTGCTCTTCCTGCATCACACACACTGATAACAGGCAAAATTGGGTACCCATGCAGTGGACATGTCCTACTTCCCACTGTTTAGGGGTCAAAGAATCAGACGTGTGAATGATGCCTAGTTTGATGTGTACATTTGGGCCAATAATTTGCACCTTTGACACAATAATGTTGCAGTTCTCAATATTATTCCAAAGTAACAACACTGAATTTTAGGGTACTGAACCCTTCCTTGAATTGGTTTCCTTCACATTGTTTTGAGAAAATTTAATTATGAAAATGATAACAAAAATAGCCAATAGTCATAAAAAAAATCAAGCATTAAATAATTAATTATAAAACATTAATCAAGAGTTCAAATCCTCATCGACCATATTATTTATATCTAAAATATTAGATCGGTAACGGTGAACACAATCGACTAACCATTGGTTGACGATTTGAAACTTCATCGAATATATTTACACTTAAAATATTAATTTAATGATAATAAATAATAATTTTTTATACATAGAATATTAGTTTAACGATAGTGTCTCAAATCGAGTCATTTACTAAAAATTGAGGATTCAAACCCTCGTTTGATATATTGTTCTACATAAGATATTAGTCCGATGATAATACATTGAACCCACTTATCGATTACTTTGACTAATAACATTTCGTTTCCATCATTTATCGATTAACAAAGAAAAAAAAATGAAATGACTGCATGGAGAAACTTTGAGTTTTCTTACAAATTCTAACAATTAATAGACAGTAGTCGCATTTTTCTGGTCTACTAAAACTTTTTTATGCTTGCAAATATGTAATGATGTTAACAATAAGAATCATGACAAGATTATGAATCAGCCTATTCCATCTCATTCTAATCAAATCCTAACTTTCTCCTTATCTTGGCTTGAAGGCATTCAGTTCTTCTCTTGCTTTAATCTCAAACGTTAAATCATTGTCCTTTTGGTCCTTCATATTCCCAACAGGAATACATTGGTTCATGTGATAGGTGGAGAATCTTACTGTAGCTCATAGTTAGCCAACACTATCCACTATTACTTATCTTAATGGAACCATGTTTAATCATATTGAAAAAGCTTTATCTCCTTTTCCATCTTAACTTTTTAGAACACTTCCAATTGATTTAGAGGAATCAAATACACACAAAAGCAAAAGCTGAGAGAAAAAGGTAATGTGGTAATTAATTTAGTAAATAATCAATGGAGTAATCATTCAACAATTAATCGGCCAATTTAAGTAGGCAACTGAATTATCATATGTGATGAGAGGCTTTAAAATGGTTGGCAAAACATTTCTGATGTATTGCAAAGTTATTGTATGATGTTTATAATTGCTATGTTGTGAAGTTGTGATGGATCTTTTGTCAAGAACCAATAGATTCTTTAACACACACACACACAAGGATATTAATTGTTCACAAGGAAATGAATAATTGCCAATAAATCTTTAACATGACTCTTTTGTAAATGATAAATTTATAGAATAAGAGGGCACAATGGAGTCCAACTATACCCATGAAATATCACTTCCGAAGTAGTCTCCAGGATTCCTTCTTATGATTATTGTAATATTTGTGGCTTACTATTGAATCTCTTATGTTTTAGAGAAAAAAAAAACATTAAATAATAATCGATATCATGTTTAGTCTTACATTGACTGAATAATAATAAATTATATGTACCAAAGTCATCATTTTTTTTATTTATCTTCAAAGTGGCACAACTATGTGTTCATCCACATAGTAAAAAATTCATTAGGTATTTGAATGATTTAAACACTAATCGACTATTTGAATGATCGTCTACTCGTCTAAACGAAACAAGTCCTCCCTCCCTAGAGAAGAAAAGAGAGAAGAAGACTTGTGTTTCTCCATCTCCACAATATTCATTAGGTATCCATCCACATCGTCCTATAAGGAAAATCTCCGACACACGTGATAACTCCATGGCGTCGCCCATCTTGGGTAGGCGGGCTCCTCTTAAGATTAGTCGGCAACAATCGTGAATCCCCTTTTAGTTAATGGCCAGCTCAAGTCTTCAATGAAATCGCATCAATTAACTTTTGGAAGAAACAATAACACTTGCACAAATGTACCTTCTGCTCACATGGTGTGATCTTTCTTGGTTAGATTCTTATTTTGAGAGGACTTGTCTTAAGATCTTTATCATGTGAACCGTCGTGTTCTTTAACATTTTATAGTCGATTATTTATCAAATTAATTTAAACTTATCACATATATATATATTAAATTCAAATTATATATTAAATATTTTTTTAATTTGGAAGAGAAAGATTGGGGGGTGCGACGGCATCATTATTTTTCTTGGAATTCTCCTATTATTATGTATGCGTTTCATTCAAACCAAAAAGTCCGACTTCGATCCGTACGATGTAAGCGAGCGTTACTGTGTGTCGCTTGCAAACACACACATCCGCACGCCCTTTAACGACTCCTCAACCAATCATCGCTCGACAGCGTGTTCACCCCCTTACCGCCCTGGTTTCTATAAAACCACCCTTGCCCGTCTCCACCCCCCCCCCCCCCCCCCCCTCTCCCCCCGCCCAACCACCAACCCAACCCCATCTCTCTCTCGCTTCTGCTGCTGTGTTTTTCTCACCGACGACCGACCGACCGAGCAACCGAGGTTAGAGTTTGAGGAAGGGAGAGGAGGAGGGAGGAGGCGGAGGATCGAGATGGGGAGGGGGAGGGTGCAGCTGAAGCGGATCGAGAACAAGATCAATCGGCAAGTGACCTTCTCCAAGCGCCGGTCTGGTTTGCTCAAGAAGGCCCACGAGATCTCCGTCCTCTGCGACGCCGAGGTCGCCCTCATCATCTTCTCGACCAAGGGCAAGCTCTATGAGTACTCCACCGATTCCAGGTTTGCTTTCCTCATCTCTTCGTTTCCTTCCACTTCTTCTCGTTGATGCTCTACTCCAAACCCTAGTCGTCTCTAAGCCAAATATAAATGGACTGTGATCTGAATTCTGCTTGTGTTTTTGGTTCACCTCTTCGATGAAGTTTGAGTGACCCATTCTCATATCGACCTGTTCCTTGTCATGCTTTATGTATTTCTTTTCTTCCAAGAAGAGATTAGGGTTTCCGCCTCGTGAACTGCGTTGCGGACTGGGTAGAAGCGTACGGGAGATCGATCATTGTTTTGGACGGTTAAGATCTGACTTCTCCGATTTGGGGTGTAATGCACCTCCCAGTCTAACAAACTTTATCTCTTAGCTAAAAGCAGCTGCTGTATCCCGGGTCATATTGAGGAAGGGGTCCATCACTATCGAACATCGGGAATGCACGTTTAATGCTATAAGAAGTACGGTTGCAAGCCATCAAATTTTAGGGCACGCAAACGGGTTCCTTAGTGCTTTCGTGGATTCCATCTATTTTCTTGAGATCTCAAATAAGTAGTAGCTTGTAGTAGATCTACGGCTTCTTTTTTCGGTTTCTGTATACTTTCCGCCGATCATTTCCTAGGCCAGTCAACCATGAAATATGGACATCATTCTCAGCTTTCGGTTTCATTCTTTTCATGATGGATTTAGTCTTCCGTGCGCTACTCTCAATGTTCTCATCGTGTTGAGTTTGAAACATTAACTGTTGCTGCTTATGTCAATTTGTTCCGACATCTTCCATGTTTGTTCTTTCATTTAAATTCTTTGTTCCTTTGTCAATCTTCTACTCAATGTTTTGATCCACTGATCCTGTACTTGGATTACATCCTCTCTTTGATGATTAAGCATAACCTTGATTTAAAAGACCTTAGCTATTAGCTTTTAGTTCTGCATCCTTGCTACCTGATGCTATCGGATTTCTTGCTTAAATCGATAGCAAATTTCTTTTAAGTAGATCCTCATCTTTCCCATTATATTCATGGTCAGTGATGTTGTACATCTTCTCCTAAAATCTTCAGCCTTTTTCTTTCTACAATATCCTCATAAGTCTGATCTCCAGATTTTTTTTCTTTTTTTTTTTTATGTATAACCTATATCGCTCGCCATGATCATACAGATATTGTGTCACATGTCGTCATGCATGTGAAGAAAATTCGTAAAGTCCGAGCAACCATTATGTCTGAATTAGGTGAAAGGATTATGCTATTATAAATGGGACGATCTATGACCTGCTTATGTTGTCAGTGTATCCTAAGTGTTAGATCAACAAAAATTGGAAGCACAGGTAGAAGAATAAGAAAAAGCGACTGGATAAGTTAGATTGTTTTTGTACAAACAATCTAACTTTTATGGGATACTGGTGGTCATAGTTCTGGTGGTACTAAAGTTTTCTAAACCCCGAAGATTATTCGTGGGATACACAAATTAAATAGACTTTTTCTTTTATCATTTCCCAATACTTTTATGGGATTCTAATTTGTCTGATAATTAATGCCATTAGTGCACTTTAGAAGATATGGGTCCGCGGTACACTATGTTGAAACTAAAGCATAATTAGTTTCTTGGTTATAAGGACTGAAGCTATCCTGTTGGCCTTCACCTTGTGACTAACATGGGTGCCACTCTCAAGACTGCATAAGAAACCCAAGAGAGTAAGTTGCTTGCATAAGAAACCATTTACGTGGTCAATGGTTTAACTAATATTCCTTCTATTATGTATATTATCACTCTGACAAGTCCCAAGCGCACACAAACCTATATAATCACAGCTTTTTTTCCTCTTAAATCATATGATTCAATAAATGTTTAGAATATAATGTTAGGTTGAATTCTCTGATGTTCCATTGATCTACTTAATTTTCATTTAGGATTATTGAAATTCTCCATTATATATATGAAACTATTTTCAGTTTTTCTTATTGACTTACATTCTTATCTTAAAGTGCCGCATAGACCCTAGTAACATTAAGGCATTGCACTTGTTACAATCCAAAAGAAATTGATGTGTTCCTTCATCAGCATTTCATAATAGATAACTCATTAGGAAGTTATTCATGTTATTGGTCAGAATTTGAATAACTTTAGTTTTGCGATTAACCAGTTAGATGGGTTCACATCTTTTACCTCATCTTCTTACCAAGGAACAGTTTAGGTAAAGGATTCAAAATACTAATATTAAAGAAGATGATGAAAAACAATATAATAGGCTCTTCATAATGTTTTAAGATCATGACAAATGAGGAGCATCTTGCCACTGTCAGATAGGTGAGATCGTCATTTAATGAGAAATCAGTGAGATCAGCAATTGACATTAGAATGTGTGGTGAACATAAATTTATAATTGAACATCATTATCAATCCATTATATGAAATTGAAGATCCTAATATTATCGATAGTTTATTTTTTGTTAGAAATATTTATGTTTGTGAGATAAAAAGAGATGTATTAAGAAAACAATCCCATATCACACAGAATTTCAAAAGTCGTGTTATATATAGTGTATGACCCATAATCTAAAAATTTAAATTTCTGGATTGAATTAATGTCTCATTTGATATTTATTAATCCTGAGCATTTTAACTCAAACTCATCATTATTTGATTTTTAACATGGTATTTGAGCTACATTAACAAAAGTTGATCTAATTGAACCAACGTATGCTTGGTAGCCAAGATCAAATTAAGATTGACTGACTGAAAATGAGTCATACCGCATTGGACAAACACAGATAAGTGAACTACCTTGTGGTACAACCATGCTTTTGATAGTCAAAGATATTGACTGATAAAAAACTCTCACATAGTTAATGATAAAACGAATAATATTATATATATTGGGTATGACCTGCACCTAAAAGTTTTAAGTTTGTGATCGTGAGTCACGAGCTAAAATTTAAAATTTTAGATTAAATTGATGCCTAATCTAATATATGTTAGCGCGCTCAAACTCATCATTATTTGATTTCTAATAATTTCTTGTGCAAATTATCTTTAACATTATATCTATGGAAGATCCCACGATACTCCTTATAGGATTTTGAGACTTTAATTTTATTCATATTCGTATAAGAGAAAATTCCAGCACTTCTTTGACACGACTGAGGAAAAATTAGATCATCAAAACCAGCTAAAAATTTTAAGTAATGGTTGTATTTGTTCTTCAAGTAGAAGGACTCAATTTCTACAACTAGATTCGAGCAAGTTTGAAAGTCCTCAGGGAAAACTTATCCTTGATATAATTCTTTCTACCTAGGAATTCACTTCAACTCTTCTTTCTTATTTTCTTCTATATTCATAACTTTTATTCTTCTAACCCCATGATATTTTTAGCATTAATATTACATCTTTGGTTAATTCATGTTGCATTTTTAGGTTGTGTGGTAATGACGATAGGAATTAACTACTTGTATTTTCTGGTAGTATGATTGATTAGCATAGAGAGGTATCTCTATAAGATCTTTATGATCAATATGGTTCCTAATTGTAACTGTTCAGGCAAAATATCAAACTTATGACGTATTTTCTTTCGTGTTTCTGTATCTAACTTGCATTTCCAGCACATTTAAACCATCTGATTATGATTGAATTAATTCGTAGGCATACCCCTAAATAGTGTATAAAAAATGGCATAGGTCCATCAGTTTATTCAAAAGGAATATAAAGAAGACTTCTAATTGTTCTCTACAAGGTATTGTGCTATACTAAATGGTTACAGTTTCATAATGCACAAGTTCTTGGTTCATAAACGAGAACCAGATACTTGGTGAACAAGGGTTCCTTGTTGAATCTGTATCGTGAAGGAAGTGCAATCTTTTCTTAGATTTACTAATCACTATACATTTTGCTCCCTGACTTGCTGATTGATATCTATGATGACGCCTTGGTATGTCGTATGAGGATAGCATGTCTATCTGCTAAAACTTTTAATTGCCAACTTGACACCTATAAGGATGGAAAACAAAAAAAATCATATAGAAATAATAAACACGATGAAGATACTATAATAGAGAAAAAAAAAGAAAAAGAAAAAGAAAAAGTATTAGATTCAATGAGCAACTCTATTATTTCTTGGGTGGACTCGGCCTCCATGATCACTTTCAGAACCTCTAGAGTTTACATAAAGCATACTCAAAAGCGAAAGAAGTTTCAGTTCTATATGAATGCGAATGGCAGACTTGCACTTAAAATTAGAGAATGTTTGAATAATGATAGAGGAAATGTTTTTTACAAGTTAATGAATATATCTTGCAAGATGCTTCACATAAAATGATTCGTTAGCTAAGCAGACACCACAACTCCTGATCATGCATAGAATTTCATTTCCTATAACTTCTAAAGTGCAATATTCATGCAAATTTCTCTTTGTTGCACCTATGTTAAAGCACAACGCACCATTATATCACTTTAGGCAGTGCAGTACCATTAAATCTGCGAGTCTGCCTTCTTGGTTGCGAGTGCAGTGACAAAACTGTATGTGCATGCTCAAGCTATCCATGAACTTCTTATTTGTGCTTTTCTTGTATTATACTCTTTTACGTTCTTCATTAAAGAAACAAAACTACATTGAAGAAAGATGATCTTTTCCATTAATCAGTTTTGTATAGTCACTGATGTTTTTGGAGATTATCCTTTTGCTTTCTGTATTAAAGAAATACTACATTATGCAAAACTGATAATGTCCAAAAAAAGAATAGCACGCTATACAGTAAGGTAGAATGATCGTATCTATGCCTCAGTTTTGTATAGTCACTGATGCATTATGGACATTATCCTGTTGCTTTGCTCCAACTAATCATGAATATTTACTTACAAAAGTATATATTTTTTCCAGTATGGAAAAGATTCTCGGACGTTACGAGCAGTACTCTTATGCAGAAAAGGCAATTGCCTCATCGGATCTTGAATCACAGGTCCGTAAGCTCATTGCTGATTCATGCATCATATAGATCTGGAACAACTCTAAACACATGTCCTAGTTGCTACAGATTTATTTGACAAGTTTCCAAGTAATTTTATCTTTTGGACCTGATTGTATACCATGGATTATCTTATGCTACACATTAGTTGAAATCTTGTGACGTCTTGCACTTTTTAGTTAATGTGCAGTACTTGATATTCTTTTGCCCCCTGACAAATTTAATGCCGTGCTATAGTATTTAATTTTGTCCTCATTTAGATATGTGGAATATGTCCTCATAAGTAGGTAGATCAGTATAGATTAATGCTCTTTTACTAGTCACAATGGGCTGTTATACATCCATGTTCTAGTTTAATTAAATGTATCTAATAATCACATAACTATCAACTTTCTTAAAAGAGAATATTCTGGAAAGACTTTAGCCATGAGCTGCATACAAGATCAAGTCTAAGCTTTATGAAACGTTGACTTGGTGATAATAGCAATACTTAATACTGCTCAAACTTGGCTTGCTGACATTCGGCTGAGCTTAATTGACCTCAAAACCTCACGGAAGTCTGAGCTACCGATGATTAATAGGATGGAAATAAGCCCTGTTATAGGGGAAGGATTATCTAAATCGGGCCAGTCCTTAAAAAAGACTACATGAAAGGTAAAACATTGTTTGAAATGAAACTTCAACAAAATTATATTCTATGACATTATTGCTGATTAGACTCGTTATTTCTTTGTACTTCTTGCATCTTGAGCTAATAGTTCTCATCAATCATGTTAGTATCTACTAAATAATGATTCACATGGTAAGAAATAATGATCGGAGGGAACGTGTTCTAGCCTTATTTTTCTGTTTGACATGCCGACTGAAAGGAAGAAAAGGGAGGGAACAGAAGAAAGGTCAGGAATAAGTATGATCCTCGAGTGGAACTTTAGAACGTGAAT
Source organism: Musa acuminata AAA Group (assembly GCF_036884655.1). Lineage (NCBI taxonomy): Eukaryota > Viridiplantae > Streptophyta > Magnoliopsida > Zingiberales > Musaceae > Musa > Musa acuminata. The sequence continues at coordinate 38,587,426 of NC_088330.1, forward strand.
CTTTCTTAACTGTACTTGCTTTTCTTATGCGTGCAGGCATTCTCCGATTGATCCTTTAGTGCATCTGCAACAGTATAAATTGCATTTAGTTTTCAGGCCCATTTGCATCATCAGAGGCTTCTGCTAATAGCTGAAAAATTAGAAGTCTTCTTATATTCAGTTTGAACTAGAGAAAGTTAATTACTACTAGTTTAAACTGTTATATTTCAAGGGTTGAAAATTACAACACAGAACATCAAATCGTTGCATCAGTTTGTGCTTTCTAGTTGTGTGTGGATCGCTTAGTAGATGCAAATTACCAACAATGAGTCACCGGCGACAAGCAATTTGCTGTCTTCTAATATTTTGGCCGATACTACACAGGGCAACTGGTGTCACGAATATGGCAAACTTAAGGCTAAGGTTGAGGCTTTAAGTAAAAGTCAAAGGTAATAAATTATGATCACAGTTGAGAATTCGATTACTACAGATGAGTTACATGCCATGTTCCTATTACTTCAGGCACCTAATGGGAGAACAATTAGACTCCTTGAATGTTAAAGAACTCCAACAACTAGAGAATCAGCTGGAAACTTCTCTGAGGCACATTAGATCAAGAAAGGTAAGGCATATGTCTCAGAACTTTTGCTAATCTCATAATCAAGGTATACCTAGCATGTAAGTAAGACATGTTCCTCAATTGATGTATAGTTCTTGGACTCTTGAAGCTGCCGAAGCTGATGGAATTTATTTCTGTTGCAGAGCCAAGTAATGTTTGATTCCATTGCTGAGCTTCAAACCAAGGTAAATGAATTTGTTTGAAGGTGTATATTGCCCGTAATTATGCAGTAGATGTCTTCCATATGCATATAGAATATCTAGTGACCTAAAAATCGATCAAATTCCACACGTTCTGGGTTGAGTTCAGGTGCAGTGTAGTGTTAGCACTGATTTGAGGTTCAGTATCCTGCTTGCAGTTTCAATTTATTGCCAATAATTACTGTGTTTAAGAAAGGGAATCACAGGGCAACAAGTACACATGTAAGTCCAGGTATTCAATTGGGGATAGAGCCATTTAGTTTTCAATCCATAAAGCATGAATGTTGACACGGACAATTAATATTACACAATATGGATATATCATTATGTAATTTTGAAAGATGAAATATAAATATAACAACAAGAAATATTCCAAAAGACAGGGTATTAGTTGAAACAAGCCTTGATATTCATTTAGGTGGCTAAAACAAATTCATAAACAATAACAAGCAATTGCACACGAACTCATTTAGAAGTCATTCTAATAACATGAGGCTCCAAAAGTATAGAGAAGGTGAACTGATCATTTTGATTTCATTAATGATGACATGAGGCTGGATACACATGATAGCAAGAAACATCTTTTCCTTATCGGAAGTTCAGTTCAAAGTAACACAAACACCTCAAGAATTATGAATAAAGCAGCTCTCGAGTACTTCACAAGGTGTGGTTGGTTGTGTACTAATCTCAGAAATAGTTTCTTTTCTTAAGACAAACAATGAAAGCACCATAATAAGCTGGACTTGGGATCAAGTAAAAAAGTCGATGCAGTTATGCATCCGTCTCCATGAAGGATGACGTCTTCTGATAGCCCCTAGGAGTAGTCTCTCTCTCTCTACTCTAATAAAGAGATTTCGGTCTTTTGCTTTTCACCCTTACCGACAAGGGTACAGTGACTACATAGCACAAATGAACTTTGATCAAAGTATGATTGCAAAGTAAAACTGATGGTTTCATCAGTATGAAGCATTTAGCTCATTTTCAGATACTTCCACAGTTCTTCCATTCCACAATTTTGGATCTCTGGTTCTACAGGCGATAAGGAATTAATGGTTGCAGTATATGGTAACCGATCGGTTTTATTTTTTATTTTTACTTTTAACTTGCTTGCCAGAATATTAGCATGCTAAAGCTGCGCTCCGCAAGTGGTCGGAATTTTGTCAGGGATCATATTTTCTCAAACTAATAATGATGAAACCATTTGTGATAGCCTGACGATGAGTTGCAGTGAATTTTTTATTCACATGTTCATGTTTAATGTATGATATGTATCCTGTTCAAAGACAGATAAATCTACTTCTTGGGTCGCCAGACAGAAGGTAGAAGTCGGCTTTCATATAATTGATATCAAGAGTTAAAGTTAATATTGCTTGATGATTCAGTAGATTCCATGGTCTGGAAATCGACATTTTTGCCCTTGACTTTCTTAAGTTACATTTAAGTCGTCATTTCTTTCTAATGTACAGGAGAAGGCACTGCGGGAGCAAAACAAGAATTTGGAGAAACAGGTAGCTTCTGGTCCATTGCCTGATTTAATGTGGTTCTGTAACTTCCTAATTAGCTTTGCTCGGATCCGAACAAGATTACGGAGAAGCAGAAGGCCAAGGTTCTCATCCAGCAAGCACAATGGGAACACCCTCAAACAATCTCCTCGCCACCGCCTGCCTTCTTAATGGCCGAACCTCATTCTTCCCTAAACATCAGGTAATATTAACTACACAAACTTGCAATCCTATACATATTAAAATCATGTTTATTATACACCTCGATGGCTTGCTAGTCACAAGATAAAATCCCAAGTAAAAGAAAATCATGTATGTGTTTTGTTATAATTGCCAAGTTCCATTTTTAAGAAAATAACATGTGCAGTTTGCACCGTTAGCAAGTGATTTTTAATCAGATTAATCAAAATTGATTAATTAATTTTTTAATCTTAAGTGATTTTAAAAAAAATATAAATATCTAATGAACCGATTTGGATCGATGAAGTGATTTGATTTAATTAAATCGAACTAGAATTTTGATCCAATTTGATCGATATTTTCAAAAAATTATATCACAAAATATTATTCTAAATATTAAAAAAAATAGGTGTTGAAAGAAAAAAAAGGAATCAATAATAACATAATACAAAGATGAAACTCCTGACAACAACCTTAAAGAAAGCTATAAGGTTGTATCGATTAATTTAATTGGAAGAGTAACCTCCCAAACTGGAATAGTTTATAACATTCAAAATTCAGATTGTATCGGTTCGATTAATTCAATTTGATTTTTTAATTAAATTTGAATATTTATAAGTGCAAGGTCTGATGTCATTAGGTTAATTTAGTTTTTTTTTTTTCCTTCAATGTGTAGAACTAAAAGCTAATCTAAAGGTATCATTTGTCGTCGATTCAAATACTATGTTTCCTGTGCATCAAATTAATCTATTGGTATGTATCAAAGTCCTATCGAACCCTATAAAGATATCGGTATCTACGTAGGTATCATACGTGCCACCTGAGCTTACATTCCAATATCATCAAGTCACCTGATGTATTAGCTTAACCTTCTCACGGTGCAGATCTTACCAAGGAAGGGCGACGATGGAGGGGGAGGAAGCTGCAGAGCCGCAGGTCCGAATCGGTAACAGCTTGTTGCCGCCGTGGATGCTCACCCACTTGAACGGCCCCTGAGAATAGTGCCATTATATACATATATTTATATGATGACGATTCGAGACGACCGTGTCCCATCTGCGCTAGTCTCCGGGTATGTCCGTCCAATTTACTTTTGTTTGGGCGTCCAACTGTATCTTCAATAAGTAAATGGGATTAGAGAAAACCTAATACTATATTAACCATGTACCGGTCCTTTTACCTCCCTATTTCTCTGTTTTTTGGATTGAAGGAAAGACTGCATATAAAAATAAATAAAATATTATTGCTAACAGGTGGTTATTAATTTATCAAGATAAAAGATCAAGTGTAATTTCTTGATAAGAGCCTTAATTTCTTGTGAAGTGGTGTTTCAGACACTGGCCAAAAGGACTTGGATCTCGTGGCAACACTCATGACAAGATGCCAGCACTAGTACGTTTCATGTGCCATGGCGTTGCATGGCCCAAACGCTGCCTAACTCAACACTCTGAAGTGCCCTGCATGTTTCTTATTCATTGGATTGAAGCGTTGAGCAAATTTTTGATTGGAATGTCCTGATTGTGGTGTTCATGCCTATCCGAAGATTCCATTGCCATCCATTCACAACAATGTCATGCGAGTTATCATAAGATTTCTTTGTCATGTCCCCGATTAACGCACATGAGGTGGGATCATACACATTGTCACATCCCTACTCGCGTCCTGAGTCGTTAAAGAAGTCGGAACGCCAGGTGTCCGTCTTTCAACAAGGCGTGGGGAGAAGACCTGTATTCATTCTATTGGGCAGAGAGAGAGAGAGTGTATGTGTGTGTGTGTGTTTGTGTATGTGGGGGAGGGAGAAATGGTGCCAGCGGCTCGACAGCAAGGCCTTGGATAAGATTTTGTTGGATATGACACGTCTCCAGGTTGACCTTGACCTTCTATTGCTCCTTGTTTTCATCCTCGTCCTACTTCGTTGTGGCTGATGTGGTATTGACTAATTTTTGAATTCCATAAATTATTTATTTCTTGGTACGCGAGTCTTCGTCTCCCACCATTACACACATGCATCCAACCAAACGTTTGATATAATTAATGGCGGGTGATTGCCGACAGTTTGCTAAGTGTTGGAGGGCTGCTCTTTCGGCAGGAAACATTCACCTCTGTGGAGGAGAGTCTGCATTATGAGCTTGGAGAGAGTTGGCACGACTCCCTGTGTGCGTAAACAATTCATCGAACGCTTGATGATGGCCTGCACGTCGAGAACTCAACCCACCCCCACGTTCGCGCATTCATGTCCTCATATACCACCTAAAGGAAGCGGAGGAGGGTCATTAGATCAAACAGCTTCTTCTTCGTCTTCTTCTTCTTCTTCTTCTTGGTGGCCGGCCATGGGCAGAAGCCGCATAAGGCTCTCGTGCTGTTGCAGGAGCAGGGCCGCAGCTCCTATCCGACTCGGATCTCCACAGCAGAAGCCGAAACCGAAGCCGAAGCCGAAGCTCAAGTTCGTCGCCGATCGCGGGGCTTCGGTCGCGGAAGCAGCAGGCGGCGACGAAGCGAAGAAAGTGGCCGTGACGGGAAGGAAGATCGTGGTCGCCGTGGACTCGGGACCGGAAGCGAAGGCTGCTCTCCAATGGGCTTTGTCTCATTCCCTCCACGACAACGATTCCTTGGTTCTCGTGAGCGTTGTGAAGCCACGCCGGCGTCGTAAGTTGCCGTCGCTTGGCTTCGCTACTTCGATCGATGTCTTGTTCACCAGTTCTGTCTGCCGTGCACTAGCTGCAGGCGATCGGTCCCAAACGGAGTGGAGCTCACGAAGCCATCAAGCATTTCTTGCCATGCAAAGCATGTGCCAAGCAAGAAGACCAGAGGTGAACCCTCCCACCGTGCATGCCTCTCTATCTGTAGCTCAGTCAGTGCAATTTCCACCGTGCATGCTTCTGCAGCAGTCATCAGATCGTTGTGAGAATTAGAACATTTCAGCAAGCTGCTAATGAGCATATCTTGACAGATCAAAGTGGAGCTATCAGTGGTGGAAGGGCGAGAGCGAGGGCCGGCGATCGTCGAGGAGGCCAGGAAGCAGGGGGCTTCACTGCTAGTGCTCGGGCAGAAGAAGCGATCCATAGCGTGGCGTGTGGTGAGACTGTGGAGTGGCAACAGCATGAGAGGAGGAGTGGTCGACTACTGCATCCAGAACTCCTCCTGCATGACTCTGGCAGTGAGGCGGAAGAGCAGGAGAGGCGGTGGCTACTCGATCACCACCAAACACCACAAGAACTTTTGGCTCTTAGCATGACCAAATCTATGGGACCAATGCTATTGTACATAATATATTTTCTAGTTTTAACTCACCTATCTATTCTTCTTCTTCTTCTTATGCTTATCTCCAACTCAAGTAAAATGGATGTCCTCATTTAGTTTGATCGAGTAGTAAATGCATAAATTTTTAGAAATCATCATCTTATATCATCTTAAAACAATAAGATAAAGGATATTGGAGACGTTCGCTCTACTCATGTACGTGTGTGTGTGTGTGTGTGTATATCAACGTATGCTTATGTTTAATATTGTATGATCCTTACGGAATACTTTCGACAATCAAAATCTGTTGTATTGTACGTACAATTGAATAGCTACATGCAGGGCACAATGTTCGCCTTGCATGAATCACGCATATGATAGGAACTTCATTTTTCAGGCCAAGTATTATTGATGTGGGGATCCAAAGACAGGAGTTGTAGACACAGTTCACCTGTTCATGTGAAGGCTCATCATTCCTCTTTATTTGTAGCAGCAGCAGGACGCAGGAGGCAAGCCGCTGCTATTGGGAGTCACCGCAACCTGAGAAGCCGATGATGGAGGAAAGAGGAAGGCTCGGAAAATACTACGACGACGACGACGACGACGACGACTTGGAGGACATCGTAGAGAAGCTGAGCCATATCGTCCATCTCTTGAAGAAGCTCGTCGGGCTGGTGGAGGAGAGCAGCCGGTGCGCCAAGGCGTTGCTGGCTCTGCTTCCTCTCCTCGCTCTCGCGCTCTACTGCCTGCATCGCTTCTGCAACACGAAGAACTCGGAGACGAACTTGGAGGAGACGATGCGGTCATCCCACGACGCCAATTCCACCCTCTCGTCTACCAGGAAGAATTGGCTCTCCAGACTTTGGGTGCACGTGGATGTAAAACCCTAGTGTTCCTGGCCTTCTTGGTGCTTTAAGATTCCCACTCCTGATGTGTCTCCTCTGCCACATGATGCTTGGCTTCTCGACGATCTCCTTCGTCGTAGTTTTGGATTTACTGTCATCATATCCAACACTCGATTGCCGATGCCGTGTATCGGAAACCTTGGAGTCTGGTCACCACGACGGAGAATAAGTCGACGAACGATAGACGGTCGACCCGGCAAATGAGTCGAGGTAGGTAAGGTTTCACAGAGGCACGTGTAACGCGCTTACGGCGTTAGAGTCTGGTCACCGCGCGTGGAACGAATTCCCAATGGTTAATTTTTCTTGGAAGCAGTTTGACATGAAATTGACTATCGGTAACCTCACCCCGAAGTACGTGTGCCGGGCGGTTCACGTGTAAGGCGTTAGCCGCGTTACGACGAGCGAGAATAGATCCGCGAGCGGCGACCGATTTCCTAACAACATGAGGTGAACATACACACTGATGGCACGTGCACCGCTCCGATCAAGTCACCGCATCGTAGAATAAGACCACCGGCGTTGGAGGATTTCGCCAAGATTTATTTCTTTCGAAAGTGAGTTTACCCTCTCTGTCATTGGTGGTAAGCGCACCACCGTAGGGTCTCATGAAGACCACCGGCGGCCTATACCAAGCTCTCATGAAGAAGATATCCAAAAGTCACCAAACATGCCGGGAATCAATCATTCAACAGCCATTCATTCAGATCACAAAATCCCATAAATCACAGTGCAAACAGTAACCTAGATAGATCCAAGGAATGGAGCAACAACACTCACAAGGAGTAACCATACCAAGGAAAACACTGCCAGTCCAGCAGAAAATATTTGGTAGTTTATGGCACAGGGAAGACTAGAACATTTAGGGAAAAAAAAGAGAGTAAAGAAATGGAGGGAGTCCTTTAAATTAGTCTAATTTGAAGACAACAACAGAGAAGATATACCAGCTTGTGTGTTTGGGGATGAGTCAAGCTAATTCAGTGTCTGGCAGCAAAGATGCACCACAGAAACCAGGTCGCCATGGTAAGTACCAGGGTTAACATAGGCTTCAAAAGATGTTTACAACTCTATAATATAAATGTACATGAAAAAGGTGAAGCTAAAAGGGAGGGATGCCGAGCCGACGATTAGATGTTGTGATAGGTTAAAGGTGGCTGCACAAGCTTAAAAGGTTTAAGTACCATGTTTGTGAGATCTTTCTGTGCCGATCAAGCTTCCACCGCTTTGCCCTTTGATTCTGGTTTTCCTTCCTTCTCGGCGTCATCATCATCTTCATCTTCGTCCTCTTCATCTTCCTCGGCTAACTTGGTCAGCTCTTCTTGGATCATGAGCTTCAAAGATGCTTTTCTCGGTGTCAAATCCATTTTGTAGTATGCAGCTGCAAAGCAATTTTCCCTAATCATTTCATACCCAGCTGTTCAGAAAGAATCTAGTAGTTTAGAAAGGGCATACCCAGCTGTTTGAGTATGTCAGTGAATGTTGCCTGAAGCAGAAAACAAAACAGGAGGTGAGGAATTAGTATTCTTGATCATATGCTAGCTAGGATTATAAAAAGAAAAAGGCTTAATAAGGAAATAAGTGCATCAATGAGAAATTTGAAATTTGCACCCATGGGCTGCAGAATGTGCAGCAATTTCCCTGTTATGTACGAGTTTCAGACAATTTCTAGTACAAGAGTACCCACCGTGTTAAAATCAACTTCCTTCAAAATTTCACATATTTTATTTCTCAGTTCCTCCTTGGTTGGTTGCTCCACCTCCAGCCTTCTAGGCTTGCCTCGAGCCGTCTTCTTATCTTCAACAGATAATAGATAACAATAAGATCAACATACTCGCTGATAATATGATATTCAACAAAAAGGGATAGAAACACAAGAAGACAAAAAAGAACATGAGGCATACCATCCTTTCAATATATTAGGAGTAATTGCAGCATTAGACCAAGGAAAAAAAAAACAAAAAGAAGAACATTTTGGAAGGACGATGAGCTTGCTTTAAAGGGCATTGAGCTCAATTTCAACAAAGCGCTATGAATCATAACATAACCATGCTGAATCAGGAAGTAAATAAAACTACATGCAACAGGAAAGCTGCTATCAGGTTGTCAAAAGTTGCTCGAGTAACAAAAATCAAAGGCATTGTTCTTTACCCTTATCACAATAAAAGATGGAAGTCAGAAAAGCCAAAAACTAAAGCAAAAAATACAAATTTTATTTGCAATGTTCTACATTTCTGCCTCCACAAAACAAAGTAGGTATCTCTGCCAAACCAACCAAGCAAAAAAAAGGAAAAATAATTAGATTACAAAGAAATCAATATCACACTTACTACTGATGATGACATGAAAAATCATACATTGAAATCGAGAACAACATACTAAGAAATAAATCATAATCAGCTAACTGATTGTGTGATATAGATCACAGCAACAACACAACTTCGAAAATAGCAGTTGACGTGATTACCATTGGGTTTTGATCACTACACCCATAAATCCCAAGTATTTGGGGTCCTGGTATAGCAATATTTTTGTTAAGTAAAGAGAATAATACTTTTATGTTTTAACTCACAAATCACACGATTAGTCTGAGAACATCATAATGGTTAGAGCATGCTATAATAACATCAAAAGCACTTATCCAGATACACAGATAACAGGTGCACCAGTTATCATCCGACCATCCTCTCCATAGTTCATATCATGAAAGTGCATGGAGCAAGTGCATACCAGTGGTTTTTTCCTTAGTATTTGACTTAGGAGTTGATTTTTTCTTTGGAGAACCCAAGTTTCTCTTCTTGCTGACAAAAACCTTCATACTTGCGTCATTGTCCTCCTCAGCCTTAGAGCGCTTGGAAAATGATCTTTTTGCAGGACTGTTGGTGGTCATGGGCAGCGAGCTCTTCTTCGGGCTGGTGCCCACCTTCAACTTCTCCTTTGCAACAGAACCTTGTCGCCTGCCAACTTTTCTTTTATCCGGTTTGCCTTTCCCCAATTTCTTTTCATCATATTCATCTACATCATCATCATCTTCATCTTCATCTTCATCTTCATCTTCTCCGGATTCAGTTTCCTTTGCTTCACTCTCAGAATGCTTGCGTACCTTTTCTTCAGAATGAACATCCACCACCTTCTCATCCTCCTCTTCATCTTCTGTTTCTTGTGCACTACTCTCTTTTGTGGCTGCTGTTTCCTCACTTTTAATCCACTTCTGTGGAATAAAATTAGAAATTAGTTTACAAGGATGATTGAATTTCAGAGTCATAGCAACTGTCAGAACAATAGCAGCAAAAGAAATATAACATTGCAAAATCAAATACCATACAGATTTCATCAGAAGAGAAAGAAAAAGGCAGAAGCATGAGGATGATCATAAGACTGTGTGCACACTAATGCTTCTGATACAGACCTCTGGATGCTTGGTCAGCACCCCTCTTCTCTTTGATGCACTTCCCCTATCCATTCTTTTACGCTTTCTAGATTTCTGCTAGAAAGGGACTCCAAATTAGGGGCATACGCCAATGAAATCAAAGCAAAATATCAGCATGATGAACAGTCAGAAAACAATATGAAAATTCAAATTAGGCATCATTAACGATTGTGCATCATTAAAAAAGGTGCTACAATGAAAATTTGTTTCATAAATAAGACAAACCTGGTCCTCAGCATGTACACTGTCAGTTGTGGAATGAGGAGCAACCAAAAAGTCCAATAACTTTGTCACAAGATCCTCCTGCAGGCATAAATCATTCAAACAATTATCATGGTATCTCAGAGAAAAAGATATATAAAGGCCATTCATGGTGATCTCATATATTTTAAACCATGTTTTCATAATAAACTCAACTAACCTTTCTACTATTTGCTCTGGAAACAGATAAATCAAATAAATCACAGAGATCCAAGAGTGTATCTTTTACGTATTTGTCAAGCTTCTCCTTCATCTTAGCTCTCTGCTTTTCCTGCAGCCATTAAGGTATGAATGTCACAGGAGGTCAAAAAAGAACCTTGGCTGCATTATATTATCTAGTATAAAAAAAACTCCTTACATCACTTTCATGCCATACAAATCCAGAAAATTGAAGAATATGACTTTTGAAGTTGACAGCCTGTGATCAGACATACAAACAGAGAATTGTTAGTATCTGTCAAAGGCGAAGTATGCTATCGTCATCGCATCAGAAGAAAATCAGAGAGCTGTCCTTGACAATATAAATTATGTAAAACAACAATATAATTCAGATCCACTAACGACTGGAAACTGAGCATAGACCCCGAGCCTTTTACAAACTCAGGTGAATGAATTTGGCGTGAGAGGGTAAAAACTAAAATTTACACTTCATTCTTTGGTGAAAACAAATTAAAAAAGAAACTAAATTTTACTTAAAAAGTGACTGAGGTACATATTTTGCACTGGCACTAACACAAACTTGGCCAGCATGCTTTGAAACAACCAAGCAATACAGCTTTTCATTTCAAAAAGGATTCTCACTCAAACTATGAATATCTGCCATACTTGGGAATGAAAATGCTAATCATTTAAAAGTAAACATCGCTAACAACTTACAATGACATCAATGGTAACATAGACAAGGTGAAGAAAACAAATAAATTGTACAAGACCCTGAAGCTTCTTCAGGATTTATTACTGGAGTTCCCATAATAGAAGATCACACACACTTTAAAATGTCTGCCATATTTGTGTCGTCATTTTTAGACACCAACATTTATTTATTAAGACTTGTAAGATATTCTGAAACACATAGAAAAAACATGTATACATATATCATTTGCACAAGACCTTCTGAAGTGGCAAATACCAACAGTAGTACAGTACAATTGTATTTTGAACTCGACCTCCTATACATATATATAAACTCAAGCTCACTGATATTTTGTGCATGCATTTAAAGTATTTTACAAAAATGTTTATTATTTATAAGAATGATTGCCATGCTTCTCATAAGTTATGCATGATGGTCATTGTACAATATTACCTCAAAAATAAAATCATAGCAATTTATGAGTGTATATATTATTAATTGCTGTGTCCATGCCCCAGAGTATCCTTTCTCAATACAGCAATATCAGCATACCCAGTCCCAGTCACTAAAAAAGTACCTGGGTTTGTTCCATGCTTCCTATTGTAAGACCCAACACACAATACAAGCTGCATGGTGTATACAGTTAAGCCTCCATTTCTACCAATATACAATTTGAAAACTAAAATTATAACCAACATAAGATTATTTTGTTCCTTACAATGGCTTTTCAGCTATCAGAAAGTTTTTCTCAAGTGTTATCAGAAATAACATATATTGAAGAGATGAAATGGAGACTACGCTTAAGCAGATGCAGATCATAAACGACACTTAACCATCATGTGTAAGAAATGAAATGCAGACTATGCTCTCCATTCCTTCATAGTCAAAATTACATTTAATAAGCTAAATTAAGAACTATCAGAGTAGAAATGTTTACAACTAAAACAAATATGCACCTTAATAAACACAGCAAATCAGAAAACGTTGCATGATACCAGTGAATTAAACTATGAAGCTTATATGCACCTCAATATACACAGCAACACAACAGAAAAGTTGCATAACAATAGTGAATTGCACTATGAAGCTTATAAACACCATAACCAGCAGGCTAAATGCAAACTGAATAAGAAATTTAAGTCATATTCCAAACTACCTTTCCTTTTCTTCCAAAAAGAGTCTGATGAATCAGCTTAATATCTGCAGGCCTTTTTCTTGCTAGTTTGTGGGCCACTGAAACGATATCCAGAAGTGTGCCAAACATAAAGAAATGAGATGGTCATAGATAAAAAAATGATAATATCAAAGGAAATGGAATTTTCACAACATAATTCATCCAAAAGCACCATCATCAGAAAGGAAAAGTAAGTTTTGACAACCATCATTAACAATGCAATTCTGTAAATTGATCAATACCAAGTATAAACACAAAATGACTAGATCAGCATGTAACAATTTTTATTCTTTTCGAGATTTTATTATGTTTTATAAATAGACATCCAGAATCACAAAATGACTAGATCAACATGCACTCAGGCATTCACCTAAGAATCCAACTCTTACATAACTTGTGCAACCACTGACTTGAAACTCAGAAGAGGCTGGATAGAAGAATGCAAAGCAGATGCTGGGTTAGCCAAACTCACGTGTTAAATAATATGCAAAATGATTAGGACGATAACATAAACCACTAAATTAAACACAATACGAGGGAGACATCCCAGCTGAATGAGTCCCTAGAGAATTCTCTATGCCTGTTACATGCTCTAGGCTTCTTGCAGGCACCGCATAAAACCAGATTCATGTATATGGGTGCATATACAGCCAACAGAATGCCTTTAAGGTGGTCAGAACAGAAAAAAAGAAGCAGAAAAATGCAAAATGCAAGATACCATCTCAAATTAGACAAAAGTTCAAGCGGAATCTCCAGATGTTCTACTTCCTACAAACAAAATTAAAGCAACAACTAGGTGAAAGACCTAAAAGTAAAGCAATAAGCAAGATGAACAACTTGATCAAACTATCCAAAAATAGGATCAGGGAAAAAAAATCCAACAGCTATGAACCATACCATTTGGTATATCCTTCAAAGGAGTGCCACGGCCCTGCAAGCAAAGATTTCAGAAAGTTAGCATTCAAGTTAAATAATAATGGTAATTAATTTAAAAGCATGAGGACAACTTGAATGAGAAATAAGGCACCTTCTCAACTTGAAACTCCTTATTTGGCTCTTTTTCAATGACCTCCACCAATCTTTCCACAGTTTTTCTCTCGCGCACAGGACGTTCAATGGAAGACCCAGGAGACGCCAACAATTTCATGGCCTTTGTCTCACCATCCTTATCCTTTCCTTCCCCTTTTTGACCAGACTTCTTCGGCCCTGACCTTTTCTTTTTTGACCAATCACCCCCCTTATCCTCATTAACCTTCTCTGCAGTAATCCCAACATCCTCTTCCAGATTCACATCATTCTCAGTCGCATCCTGCACCCCTCGTTCAACTGTCTCGCCTCCTTTTTCTTCATCTTTAACGTCCTCTGCATCTACCATTTTCACATCCACAGCATCAGCCTTCACATGTTCTGCATCCACCATTTTCACATCTTCAGGTTCTACTGTATTTACATTCTCGGTGTACTCTTTTTCACTGCCCACATTTTCCAAATTTGTTATGTCAGTTTGTTGTCCATCCTCATTTTCTAAAGCATCAATCACTTCTTTACCTTCGTTCTTTTTGTCTCCATTTTCTTTTACTTCACCTTTCTTCATTTTGTCTCCATCTTTTACATCAACTTCCTTCTCCCAATCTCCACCTTCCCTTTTTTCATCTCCATCTACTTCCCCTTCCGTCTTTTTATCTCCATCAACTTCTATTTCACCCCCCTTCTTTTCCGCCCCATCCTCTTCAATTTCACCTTCCTTTTCTTCCTCCCCCTCCTCTTTTGTTTCTCCTTCTTCCTCTTCCTTGCCATCCTCTTCTATTTCACCTTCCTTCTTTTCCTCGCCATCCTCTTCTGCTTCACCTTCCTTCTTTTCTTCTCCACCCTCTTCTAAAACATGGTCATCTTTGTTCACATCCTTCTTGCCTTTACTTTTCTCCTGTCCATCTATGTCCATTTCTTTGGCTTCCTTCTTCTCATCTACATCCATTTGTTCTTCCCTTGCAGTGTCGCATATAGCAGATTTGTCCTCAAGTTGTGGGTTACCAATATTTGACCCTGTAGCTCCCTCTGCGTCAATTGCTGTGCCTTCTTCAGTCATTCCAACTGCCTTGAAAGCCATATTATATATTAGCTACCAGATAGTGGACACCGGAAACAATGCAAACAGGACTTTGCCAACAACCAATCTTCGCATTTATAGCTACAAATCACTGAAGCTACTAACAATAGATAAATGCAAATTACCACAAAAAAAATAACGGCAAAATATATTAATTTGCACAAATTGTAAAAGGAAACAAAATCAAAGCAACAAATGGTATGAGAATTCAACATCAAAGGCCAAAATAAACAAGAGCAAAAACAGGAGTAACACGAGTAGTAAAAACCCTACTTCCATCTCTAACAAGAAAGCGTCTGTCAAACGTCGCACCAATGTGTAGCACCAAATACATACCTATTAGTCGGTGGGATAGATCCTGAAACCAACAAAAAAGTAAATGTAACCCCGCTAAAGAGCACAGGAGCATGTTCTTGATAACCCCAGAAACACACACCCCATAAAGTAGGCAACTTTACGGCATCGAGCATCTGATACCAGGTTCTACAATCACGAACACTTGGAATTACCTTCTAAATCGATCCAAAACTTTCGAAACAAGTTTGCAGAACCATTGAGAATCACGCAATAGCAAGAAGGCGAACATCCATGCGAAATTCACGGAACCCTAGCTGGATCGAGCCAATTTTATCTCGTTCGGAAGAGGCATCCGAAGTATAGTATGAAATTTAAGCCACGACTAGATTGGTGTCGAAGAAGAGACGTACCTGATGGAGATCGCAGCGCCTCGAGCGATCGAACCCTGCCAAATAAAGAGAAGAGGACGAAAACCCCTTCGCGTAATCGGAAAGGTCACCTTTCCTGCCCTCTTCCCCGCCCGGCTTAATAGTTCGGATCACCGGGGCACTGATCACCTGTTCCATCCAACGCAGAATACAGTGTCCTCTCCATGCAAAGGCATGGGTACCCACCAGTTCGAGACGAAGGCAGCACCCTCGATCAGTGTTTCCTACTCTGCATTATACAGGCAGTGTCCCGACCGGACCCCAAACCCGAGTTCAATGTGGTTTCGCGGCCGTGGTCATTGGCCGATTACCTCCGCCTTGAAATGACGCGGATCCTCTCCAAGACGCACCTTTAAAAGTAAACCGTTCAAGTCCCCTTATCATGTGGCTATCCACTGAGACTGGCCCCAGCTTTTCATATGTGGGGCCCCCTGTGTATGCGGACAGGCATTGGCATTGGAGGGGATCCCTCGGGTCCCCGGAAGAACCCAATGGTACCGCCATCCCAGAGTACTTCCACCTGGCATGGCAACGAGATTCACTTGTCCCCATGTGTTTTTACCCGTTTCTAGTCCTATACGGAACATACCTGCCTCCTAATTGGCGGCAGGCATGCAGGGCGCATGGGTCCACCTCTACATAAGAGGCGCAAACGTGTCACGTACGCATCACATGATAACGATCGGTGCCTCGTCGGGAAACGGATCGGGTACCAGTACGAACCCGACTCTGGTATTCGAATCCGAACCCAGTCTACCCGAACCTGATTCGAGCGGGTTGGATGGACTTGAATACCGAAATGTCCGACCCGTTGTAACCCCAAGTTGGGGATTTGATACGTAAGCCAACCGGGAGGTCGTCGTCAAGGTCGAGTTGGTTTCGCTTTGGCATTCTGGTGAGCAGCTTCTGTTCGCTTTCCAATCTTGTTGCTGTCGATCCCACTTCGTTCTTTTCTTCTTCCTGTGTTCTTGTGTTTGGGCCGCTGTTTTATTAATGCCGGCACGGGGTACAGCGAGAGGATTATTGTTGAAACTGTTCGATCCAGAAACGTAAGATGTTAGCACTCGGTGCTTGTTTGTTGAATCACGCAAGGCACTGTTCATTAGTCTCCAGCAGTGCAATCAAGTCCCAGGTTTTGGATCGTTTGAATCTGCATATTAGTCAAGTAGAATGTTCCAAGCACAACTTCTAGTTCTCCTTTTTTTACTATTCTAATATAATTCTGACTTGATGTTCAGCTAAATCCTTACAAAACACTTTTGCTTTCTATGATTAAAGCATATATTGGGTTTATTTCCTAACAACTTCAGCTTTTAGAATACGTGATATTTGGATATCAGAGCAAATCATGAGTTAGAATACATGATGGATAGATGTTGATGATGCTTAGATCAATCCGATTCGATTCAAGCCCGTCGTGCATAAGAAGTCTGATCTGATTGAAGAGAAGGTTCGAATGTTTGCTTGATAATTGAGGAAGCTATCGGACCCTTATTCCATGGTCGACAAATCAAGATGATAAACTAAGAAGTTCCATCTACTATTCACGTAAGAAGTTCCATCTGACACATAAATGTACTACTTAATGTGGACAACGTTTGTACACATCCAATGTTTTAGTATAGATCTAAACTATATCATAGAAGTGCATAAAGGAGAAGAATTTAGAGGGAAGAAATGGTCATATTTCTTTCTGGCCATATATTACATTGATCCCTAAAGTCTACTTCACCTGGAAGGTAAAAAACTCTATTATGATTCTAATAACTTAAGAGACAGTAAACCAATTGGTAAATAGGTTCAAAGGTCGGTGGGTTGTTTATATATGCAATGTGTCAACATGATTCACTCTCTCTCTCTCTCTCTCTCTCTCTCTCTCTCTATATATATATATATATATATATATATATAATCACCGAACATCGTATAGCGACGACTGAGATATAACAGCATAAACATATATCATGACATATTATATTACGTACATTACTGACAGAGGAAGTCACATGACGTTTACCTCAGTCCACCTTCTTATCCGTTAACTATTACTGTTATCCAATAACATCTTGCAACGATAATAACTATACGTATAGGAAATTACATAATAGAGCAGGACTGATAAGGCTCCTGCCCGACGATGATCTTGCAGCCGCCAACCTCGCAGCCGGGACGGCAGGCAGCGGACGGCGAGGGGTCGTCGCAGACCCAGCCGCAGGAGCAGCAGCGGCGGCACCCGCTGCGTGGCTCGAAGCAGGGGCACGGTTGGCGACAGCAGTTGGGCCACCCCTGGGGCGGGAAAACACACACGGGCGGCCTCACCCCGGCCTCCGGGAACGGCCTACATGGTGGCGGTGACGGGACGTCGCAGATCCAGCCGCAGGTGCAGCAGCGGCGGCACCCTTGGCGCGGATCGACGCAGGGGCACGGCTGTTTGCAGCAGACGGGCCACCCCGTGGGCGGGAAACCACACATGGGCGGCCTCACCACGGCCTCCGGCAACGGGACTGGATTGGGCCTCCATGGTGGCAATGACGGAACGTCGCAGATCCAGCCGCAGGTGCAGCAGCGGCGGCACCCTTGGCGCGGATCGAAGCAGGGGCACGGCTGTTTGCAGCAGACGGGCCACACCGGGGGCCGGCAAACACACACGTGTGGCGGGCAAACACACACGGGTGGCGGGCAAACACACACGGGTGGCGGGCAAACACACACGGGCGGCGGCGGCGGCGGTGGCGGCGGCGGTTTTGCCGGCTCTTTGATATGGACGCCTTTGATCACCTTGCATGCGAGGCAGAGAAGCTCCTTGATGAAGCAGTCAGGGTTGAAGGGGCCGGATACTGTGACGGTGTTCTTCTTCTCGTCAAAGACGATTGATTGGATGTTGAACCATTCTCCAACACATCGACCAATTTCCACAAAAATTTGTCAGCACCGAGAGAGAGAGAGAGAGAGAGAGAGAGAGAGAGAGAGAGACGGTAGCTTACTTTGGAGCTCGCACAGAGCTTTCTTGATCTTCCTGGAGCAGGTGCAGCATTGCAGGTCAACCTTGATAATTACCGTGACTATCTGTGCCAAGGCGAGCAAGAGAAGCACATGCAAACAGACATGAATCAGTTTTGGCTTCCATGAACAAAAGTTTCAGCCTTCTTTTTCTTGTGTTGTGGAGCTTTTGACTCAGTAACAGAGTCAAAGAATGTTGAAGAACATCATGTTGAATCCAAAGTCCAAGAAAATCTAAACCGAGCAGAGATTTTTTATCTAAAAGAAGAAGGGTCAAATCCACAAGACCGATCGATATCCTGTTTGTTTTTGGTCATCCGGATTGCATGATGTGAGTTATCCAATTAATAAAGAACAAATAAAAGAAAAACACAGCATCAAGTTGACCAACACATAAACATCCATGGCTGACAATAAATTCATCTTTATCCTCACGATTAGCTCACCACAGTGAACACAGATTTTTAAGAGAGAGAGAGAGAGAGAGAGAGAGAGAGAGAGAGAGAGAGATGAACACCTCGGCCATCTCTCGAAAGTTTTGAGACCCAAGCTGGTGTAGAAGCGGATAACCAAAGCCTCCCTTTATAGAGGCAGTCGACGGGCCACCAACACAATGACTGATCAAGAATAAAGCTTTTCTCGTATCTACCCTCGCACGATTCATGGCCATGTTTAAAGCACCCTTACCTTCGCGAGTACTGCTTCCGGAGGTTGTTCGAACGTCACGAGTCACACGAAGAAGCCATGTGTGGTGCGGCTGAGCGTTCTCAGTGTGCGTTGTATATGGCACTGTTTATCGAGTCTGGAAAATGAGCCAGTAAAGATTCAGAGCCAATGTAGTTTGAGAGAGATTATTTTCGTGACTCAAACAAATACTCTGGTTTTTCGGGTTGCAGAAGAACAAGTTTACCGTCCCAAGACTGAAAACTCGACATACAGAAGAACAAGTACTCAAAACCAATCTTTCGTTCTGTCTTCTTCCTGTGTTCCTTGTGTTTGGGGCGCTGTTTTATTACTGCCGGCACGGGGTACAGGGACAGGATTCTTGTTGAGATAACTCACTACTGTCTCCATTTTGTTCATGGCCTCGCGGCCATTATCACTCGCTACTTGTTTGTTGAATCACAGAAGGCACCGTTCCTTCGTCTCCGGCAGTGCAATCGATACTAAATTCATCTTTATCCAGACAACTGGCTCACCACAGTGAAGACAGATCTTTAAGAGAGAGAGAGAGAGAGAGAGAGAGATGAACACCTCTGCCATCTCTCGAAAGTTATGAGATCCCACGCTGGGGGAGAAGCGGATAACCAAAGGCCCCCTTTATAGAGGCAGTCGACGAGCCAGGTAAACCGTTTTTTACTATTGTAATATAATTCTATCTTGATGTCCTTTATGACCAGGAGAAAGCGGCTGCCATTGCTTCTAGTTCTCCTTTTTGACTATTCTGATATAATTCTAACTTTTGCTTACAAAACACTGTTGCTTTCTATGATTAAAGCATATATTGGGTTTATTTTCTAACAACTTCAGATTTTAGAATATGTGATCTTTTGCTTATCAGACCAAATCACGGGTTAGAATACATAATAAATATTTGTGATGTCTAGATCAATCCGACTAATATGAAACTTTGAATATTTAAATATTTATTCGATAGTTGAGAAAGCCTTGGATGTTTGATCCGTATCAAAAACGAGTTTGGATGAAAAAAAGATTTTTTGTGAAACAGTGATTAATAGTATGACTAAATAATTGTTGTCATTGCCCTTTTAATTCATATGAGATAAGGAAAAACACATGTATTTATGATTTTTCGACTTGTATTCTGCGTGATAAGATCACATTTTATGTTTATCCTCTAAAGTTTTATTTGATTCATTACCTTGGTCCACATACAATGTTTTGGATCTAAACTATATTATTGAAGTGCATTATTGTGCCATGTGACAGTCGACGGCAGATCTTTTATCAAATATGACATCATTTTCATCAATAAAAACAATGTAAGTTTGATTGGCAGCATCGAAGTAAATGCAACCTTATCATTATGGCAGATCTAAACTAGCTTTCTCCTGGATGCTTGTTTTGTGTTTAGTCTGCCTTTTTGCTAATACAGAATAAAGGAGAGGAATTTAGAGGGAAGCAATGGTCATATTTCTTAGTGATCCTGCCATTCTCAATCTCCAGGAAGCTTTTAGAGTAACATACTTGGAAGTAAATCTGGGGATGCAGAATGTGCCATGGCCTGACCGACCATATCCGTACCAAGGTTGGTAGTGTGGGAGGCCACCGAGCCGAGGATAGAGACAAGAAAAGACGACCAGACGTGTGGTTCACCATTGGCTGCCACCATTGACCGGCAGTCACCGAGCGTTGTCGCTGCCATCGTCTTCACGGTAGGTAATGCAGCTCAATCCCAACCTGCGGTGAGATCATCTTTCTCGTCAATGTCGAGATGGACGGGAAAGTTTATTTTATGAAAGGTATACTATAATTGAGATGTTCCTTCTTGTATTTTTTTTTTAAAGAATAACAACATATATTAATTTCTTTTTGATAGATTAAGCTGTTGGAATTGATAAATAATTACTCAATTCAATTCTTGAAATAATATAATTATTTTATGATATCTTCAAGAAAAGAAAACTATATTCCTTTTGAATCATATCTCAATCCTATTTGTTATAATCTTTCATGTTGTTGGGGGTTTATAATAAATCTATTCCTTTTTGTGGCTTCGAAATTATCTATCTGTTTTATCTCTATAAATTTTAATATATTTTTTATTTTTATTTTGTATGTATATTAAATTTAGATTACGGGTATGAACCAAAATCTCTATATAAACATCATATTGCGACGACTGAGATATAACAGCATAAACATATATATCATCACATACGTACATTGCTGACAGAGGAAGTCACATGACGTTTACCTCTGTCCGCCTTATCCGTTATCTCTTACCCAATAACATCTTGCAACGAGAATAAGAATACGTATAGGAAACTACATAATAGAGCAGGACTGACAAGGCTCCTGCTCGACGATGATCCTGCAGCCGTCAAACTCGCGACAGGGACGGCAGGAGGCGGACGGCGGGGGGCCGTCGCAGGCACAGCAGTTGGGCCACCCCGGGGGCGGGAAAACACACACGTCTAAATTCACCTCCACCTCCACCTTAGGCGGCGGTGGCGGTGGCGGTGGTTTGACGGGTTTCGGCTTGATCTGGACACATATGATCACCTTGCAGGCGAGGCAGCGAAGCTTCTTGATGAAGCAGTCAGGGTTGAAGGGGCCGGATACTGTGATGGTGTTCTTCTTCTCGTCGTAGACAATTGATTCGATGTTGAACCGGTCTCCAACACAACGACCAATTTCCACAGAAATTAGTCAGCAAAAAGAGAGAGAGAGAGGGAGAAGGTAGCTTGCTTTGGAGCTTGCACAGAGTTTTCTTGATCTTCTTGGAGCAGGTGCAGCAGTGCAGGTCCACCGTGATAATTACCGTGGCGATCTGTTGTGTCAAGGCGAGCAAGAAAAGCACAAGCAAACAGACATGAATCAGTTTTGGCTTCCATGAACAAAAGTTTCAGCCTTCTTTTTCTTGCACGGTGGAGCTTTTGACTCGGTAGAAAAGTCAATGAATGTCGAAGAACATAATGTTGAATCCAAAGTCCAAGAAAATCTAAACCAAGCAGAGAAATTTTATCTAAAAGAAGAAGGGTCAAATCCACAAGACCGATCTATTTTTGGTCATCCGGATTGCATGATGTGAGTTATCCAATTAATAAAGAACACGTCAAAGAAAAACACAGCATGAAGTTGACCAACGCATAAACATCCATGGCCGACAATAAATTCATCTTTATCCTCACAATTAGCTCAGCACAGTGAAGACAGAATTTTAAGAGAGAGAGAGAAAGAGAGAGAGAGAGAGAGAGAGAGAGAGATGAACACCTCTGCCATCTCTCGAAAGTTAAGACCCCAAGCTGGTTGAGAAGCGGATAACCAAAAACTCCCTCTATATAGCCAGTCGACGAGTCATCGATACAGTGACTGATCATTAATTGTATACTAAAGCCGGTACCACTCAATCATTATACTGATCATTAATTGTATATATTAGTTTTTTTTGATAGATTAAGCTGTTGGAATTGGATAAATAATTACTCAATTCAATTCTTAAAATAATTATATTATTTTATGATATTTTCAAGAAAAGAAATTTATATTCTCGATAAGGCAAAGGAGACGGACGAGTCTCCAACCGGTGTTATGGCGCTATCACATCTCAAGTCGATGACGAAAGCAATCACGTGACACAACCAACCTTTTTCTTCATCTTTGACGTCATCTACATCCACCATTTTCTACTGTATTTACTTTCTCGGTGGCCTCTTTTTCTC